>NW_028318500.1:6946588-7100677 GCF_062004578.1 Staurois parvus | reverse complement strand
TCTGCTGAATCAAAGTCAAAGTCTGATTTTGATCAAATACGCAATATACGATGGACAGCAATTTTTTTGTCAGTTTTAAGTTGTTTCATAGAAAATCGGAAGTTATTCCTTTTAGTGGAAGGGTACCAACAAATGTGTACATACAAAACAGAAGAATGGCCTTGTCTGTCCCCTGTTCATTGAATGCTGCTTGGGAAAGCACAGCAGATGCATGACATTTCAGAAAATACCAGGAGCTTGAGGGAGATAAACTGCTGCTAGAATGTAATCAAATCCTATACCTACTGAATAGTGGTGGGAGATTTTTTTATTTTTTTTTTTTAAGGCTTATGCACATAGCCGCCTCTAGTCGTACAACATAAAGCGTGGGTGTATTTCCCACCAGGGAGCCACTTATACTGCAAGAGCTGCCCCATGTACTTAAATGACTTTTTGCGGCTGTGCCAGTATATGCCATGGTACGTGCATGAACCCATTTATGCATACAGACGTAAAACACAAAACACAAATCTGTGGCTCTGGGACTGGAAAATACACCCCAATTTTACATTGTGTGGCTCCAGGAAACCATGTACAATTATCCTAAAGGAAACCGTAAAATGTGTGTTATAGTTATTTCTTACTATTATTGGTGCTGTTCCCACTAAACGTTCCTGGAGAGCTACCGCTGTCCTTCTCCTTGTCTTGATTTTCAAAGTCCATATTAAGAGACCTTAAAAAATAGAGAGAAGGAATAAACATAGGTAAAGGGGATGTACTGTAAGCGGGAAATAAAGTTTCTCTTACAAAATACAGTTAAAGTAATATACACTTTACGCATTTTTGCATTTCATTGCAATGTTATTACAGTATACTCTGAAGCAGTATCATTATTGAAGGCTCCAGGCACACTAGTTTTTTTTAAGCTGAAACTCAAATTCGACAGGTACCAGCTCCCACTTCCGCTGCGATTGCCTAGGCAATCAGAAGCAGAAGTTTCCCTTCCCCCTCCCTCCCTGTAGTCTTCTTGTGACGTGACAGGTCCCAGAAGACTACAAAGCCATTCACAAAGTGCAGCGCTTCCCACACATGCGCAGTGGGCACCCGGCTGTGAAGCCGCAAGCTGTCACAGCTAGGTGCCTAAACTGAAGATGCCGGTGCCAGGGATAGATGACGGCCGGTTAAACCAGCAGTGGTGGGGGCATCGCTGGACCGAGGGACAGGTAAGTTTCTATTTTAAAAGTCAGCAGCTACAGTTTTTGTAGCTGCTTTTATTTAGTTATTTTTTTCAGGTGGAACTCCGCTTTTAGGTAGTATTCAGAAGCATTAGCATTTTATTAGAGGTTTTGGAATGCATGTAGAGGGACAAAAACTAAACCTGTTAGGAGCGTTTAGAGTTTTTCTACTGGAAAACCACTTAAACTACAAAAAATATTTTTTTCCTATTTCTAGATGCTGAAGCTCAAAAAATGCTAATAGCCTAAAGGAGTGTGCATGGACACACAGGATAACATAATTTAGCTTCTAGGAGAAAAAAAAAATATACTGATAATAGCTTCTAGGAGCTTAAAAAGGCTAGTGTGCATGGAGTCTAAATTAAAAATTGCCAAGATCTGATTTTGGTTTCACATTTGCTGCAGCAAGCCAGTAAAACCTCCATTTATAGGAGTTGATTTTGGGGGAAAAGAAATGGAGTGTGCATTGTGTGTAGAATCAAATGACAAAATTTTTTTTTATTTCTTCTGGTGCTAGACTGAAAATGAAAGGAACAATTTTAACCTTCCTGCCCACTGTTCACATATGTGGATTTTCTTTTGTGGGGCTGCAGACATGGATACCTGCATTTGTGCTGAGAGCACAATCCCAACACAGAGACCGGACTTTCACTGAGAGCCCCATGTTTTGTACCAACTGGGAGACCCAGTTCCCGATCACCTGATCGCTGTGATAGCCTCTGACTGGTCACTGTACAACCTGCCCCTGTGAGTGTTTTCTACTCTTAAATGGAGAAGGTACAAGGTATCTTATTTTAATTCTTGCTAGAAAAAAAAAATGTAAACAAGGAACAGAAATAAAATAACAATCAGGGTTTGATCTATATCAGTGTCAGGGTTAGTGTTAAGAGTCAAAAGTTGGGGTCAGTGTACTTTATCTGGTGCTCATTCACAAGGTCTAGGAACTGCAGGCTGCTTTCCTAATTACATATGTGATGGGATTTAAAAACTAAGCTGTTCACACACATCATATGCTATCAGGCATGAAGTAGTATTAGCCTTTCATTTCTGGATCAAAATGAATATCCATGATGGTACTCACCTGAAACTGCCATAGACTATAAGAAGAATTGAAATCAGAAACGTGGAGACTTGACTAGAGTCCACCAGGGAATATGCCCTTTAGATAAAAAACAAAGAAACACAAACAGCTTAATAGAAAAATTACATACTAAATATTTAAAGTAGAACTAAAAAGGCAAACCTTTTTTTTTTTTAGATAGCACAAACAGATGTTAAGATGAGAGCTGTCAAAAATGAGGAGGGTCATTTTAAAAGAAAAAAGAAAAACAAATAAAAGCAAACAATTAGCTATTAACCTCCCTAGCGGTCTGATTATGTCCATATATCTGTGCTCAAAGCGGTACATTTTTTGCATTGAAATATGTATTTTTTTTTATTGTAGGCCTGTAATTTTTAGGAATAACTCACTGAAATCTGTCCGAACAAGAGTCTAGTAAACAATTCGGGTATGTTAAAATTTGAAACACGAAATCATAAATATAATAAATAATCATAAACAATAATATAATACATTTAATTCAATAATATAGTCAAACCAAAATCACTGAAATTTGAAATATAGCACCAAGTTCGCACATCACTGAGCAAAGTCGCAGAATCGTTTTCAGTGTCTGATGACGAATTTTCCCACGAATCATTATCACTCAATTCTGCAAGTAGTTCTAATTTACTATCGCTGTTCTCTAGCTGGTCTAAAACCGATTTTGACCTAAAGGGACACTTTTTGGACGCCATGGACATTTCTCAGTTTTCAGGCAGAAAGAACAGTAAAAATGCAGGCAGGGCACAGGACAAAGCAGTAGGGACAAAATGTATGTGAAATGCTTTGATACAGTAATGTTTTACTAAGTGATTTTAGTGTATTTAGTGAATGTCACTTTTTGTCATTTTCAAATTTCTCGCCAGTTCCGTCCCCCGTACATCCCGACGCTCGCAGGGGACGGAAACCAGATGACAGATGCCTGCATCCGCCGGAGGACATTACAGGGGACACTGCAGGAGGGACATCGTGGAAGCGCAGGACAAGGTAAGTGAAGAAGAGATCCCGGAGCAACGCTGCAAGGTATTCCCGAGTGTAGCTCGGGGTTACCGCTTGTGGTGCTGAAACTTTACCCCGAGCTACACTCGGGAATACCTCCAGGGAGGTTAATGCCATCAAGTAAACACTGCAACTGGGCTAAAATCCAAAAAAGTTCAGTGTAAAGTTTTGCATGTATCTGAAAAATAAAGTATTAAAATATTAAACTACAAGCAAATGTTACGTAATGTAAATATTGATAGACTTAATCTTTCAGCTAAACATAATTCCAGTAAAAACCTGGTAAACAAGATACTTTGAAGTTGTAGCAAACAGCCAAAAAAAGAAACAAAGAAAACCCAAAAAATTCCCCCTGCAAAATGTGCTAGTAGGCACATGAAAGACTTGCATTAGAATGAAGCCCTCCAGCGGTGTGCTGTTATCGCTGACAGGGCTTTCATGTTCACCCAGTCTTCCTTTTCGGTTTGCGGGCTTTTGCCACTTGATTGGCCAAGCCGCGATGATGTAATTCCCGCGCATGCGCACAGGAGTCTTGGCCACGGTACAGAACTCAGAAGGAATAGCATGTGTATGCCGTTCCTTTAGAGCGTATGCAACGATGATGTCAAGGGCTGCAGGGACACTGTATATCTCCGTAAATAGTGCAGGTTTAGGAGATATTCCTTGTACCTACAGGTAAGCTTTATTATACGCTTACCTGTAGGTACAAGTGTCCAGTGGGAGTTTACGTCCACTTTAACCAGACATTCGTGTTACATTTTTATTCAAAATGTCTTCCTTTGCTTGTATATCTAGCCAAGAGAAAGTAAAAGAAACATTTTGGATTTACACAAACCGTAATAGAGGGGACATCTTCCAATGAGGACACAAGTTCTGGTGACACTGGTATTCCCTCACCTTGGAGGAACTTATTCTTACTGCCTGTTTTGGACAGGAAGTGAAGGAAATATTTCCCTATGGGACACAGATGGCAAAATATAAAAAAAAATAACCTGCCATAAGATAAAATATGGCAGCTATTGTTGACCTACTAAGAATGCTAGTTGCTGCCCTGTTATGCTACCCCACCAGTAGTTTCTAATAAAATCTGAAGTTCCAATATGCATTCTTGTTCCAGGTCAGCAACACTAAGCACAAAAGTAAAAGGGTTCAGCATAACAGCCTATACAGATTTCTACAGGTCAACAGATATGGTGTGTGCATGAGCCCTAAATGTTTTTATACTCATCAAGAACGACTTAAAGATCAAAAGCCATAGAAAAGTCACGGAAGCATGGATTATCTAGGCAAAGTAGCTGTTCTAAAATAATCTCAGATCTTCCTCAATTCAAACAACAAATAAGCGCTTGTATCAATTGGCATTTTGTTGCATTTGTCATGCACGTCAAACGTAGGTTTGTAAAATCCCTTGGACTTTAATTGAGCAGTACAGAACACAACAGTTCTGCGTTTGACCAGCATAGAGATGCATTTATTTGGCAGCAGCATCTCCTAATTGAGGCACACTTGAACAGCAGGCAAAGCAGGTCAAACACAGCCTTTTCTCGCCAAAAACACAGCATTTGTTATTCACATACCTAAGGTGCTCAAGGAGACATCTAAGGTTACAGCCAGGCACCTCTGGACTGCTGTGTTTTATTATTGCAGCAAACTCAGCAAGGTTATTAAAGTACCAAGTGGGTGTACTTTAACATTGCTTTCACACTGAATTCAGAAAATAAACAATTCAAAGCATTTTTTTTCAGCTGTAAAGCATCACGGGGGTTTGTGTACACATTTTATATATAGCATATTTCTAGAATAAAAGTTTGCTTTCTTCTACAACCTGCGTTTATAGCTGAATAAAAAAAAAAAGTGAGCCAACATAGGAGCCCCTGGTGTCTTTGTAGATAGAAAAAACAGATATCTTGTGAAATAACAAAACGGCCAAAATCCATATACAGTTGTATACATGTGGAAATTTCAAGTTCCTATAAGCAAGCATGGTGCTAAAGTACTGTGTCGAAAGGGACATCTGAAGCCTGTGCTGTAAAGCCTTGGTTCTTCTAAAGCTCATCAGCAATGTAGTTTTCAGCACATCAAGCTTTATATGGCAGACTGAGTGACCAGGTCAGGATTTCACCTATATGTGCAGCTTAACCATTTCCATACCGGGTAATTTTACACCTTCCTGCCCAGGCCATTTTTCACGTTTCAGCGCTCTCACACTTTGAATGACAATTGCGCGGTCATACAACATTGTACCCAAACTAAAATTTTATCATTTTCTTCACACAACTAGAGCTTTCTTTTGGTGGTATTTAATTACCGCTAGGGTTTTTATTTTTTGCTAAATTAACAAAAAAAAGACCAAAAAGTTTGAAAAAAAAACATGTTTCTCTTTGTTTCTGTTATAAAAGTTTACAAATAAATAATTGTTCTTCATAAATTTAGGCCAAGATGTATTCTGCTACATGTCTTTGGTGAAAATAACCCAAATTAGGATGTATTATTTAGTTTGTAGGAAAGTAATAGAGTTCACAAACTATGGTATAGATCTGAAAATTGATCAATCCTGAAGTACAGACGGCCAATCTAATTTCTTGAGGTCCAAGAATGTCAGAACAGTACAGATATCCCCAAATGACCCCTTTTTGCAGAGTAGACAGTCTGATGTACTTCATAAGAGGCATGGCGAGTTTTTTGAAGTATTTTTTTTGTCATAATTTTTCGGAAAATGAAAAAATGAAAAAAATTTTCACTATTTTCTTTTTTACATACTGTCACCAGTGCAGTACAGCGTCATCATATAACTGGCATGGCGGTGATCAGGGACACTGACTGGTGACAGTATGAAAAAAATATATATTTTTTTAATTTTTTATTAATTTTTTTTAATTTTTTTTAGATTTTTTTTCATATTTTACTATGACCAAAGTAGTACAATGTTACCATAGTAACATTGTACTACTTCGGGGAAGTGATCAGTATTTTTTTTTTTTTTTTTTTTTTACACAATTTGCTTTTAGCAAATAATTACTTTGCTATAAGCAAGCATTTACCTGAATGACATCGTTCATTCAGGTTTTTTTTTTTTTTTGTGCTTAGCTGTGATTTGGCCACAGCTAATCACATGACATGTGCATGTGACCTGCTGTGACCATTCACAGCTAGGCACTAGTATACAATGGATGGCATGAATGAAGCCATCCATTGTTTACAACTGTCATGTGACCTGCTGTGATTGCTCACAGCAGGTCACATGGTACCGACAACGGGGGCCGGTACTCAGATCTGTCATCGGCCGTGTCCGAGGTACACGGCCGGTGACAGATCACGCCGCTGCGCGGCTCTGCAACCGCGCGAACTGCGCATGTGTGGCAGGACGCCAAATGGCGTACACCCCAGAAAGCTAAACTATTTTTGCGGTCGCCCAACGGCTATAGGCCGGGCGGCTAATGGTTAACAGTGTATTTACTAGAGAAAAAAAAAGTAGGAGTTTCAAAAACCATGCCCAGAGCATCAGAGTGTAACAGATAGTGAAGGACTTCTTGGTTGGAGCATCAGAGTAACAGTGAAGAAATTCTTCCCATCTAAAACCTCTCAGCTTTTTTTTTTTTCTTTTTAGGACAAGTATTTACAAGCCCTAATAAATGCTAAAACCTGTAAAACCAGATCTGACTTGCAGTAGCAAAATAACAGTTGGCTGCCTGTATTCTGTTTGGCCATTATGCTAGTACAGTGGTTATAGTGATTTCGGAATCACTAAAAAAGCAAAAGTATGAAGATAAAAAAATTTGGACTTCACACTGTACACACTTGTTTCAGATTAGTGATTTACTAAAACTGGAGAGTATAAAATCTTGTGCAGTTGTGCATGGTACCCAATCCGCTTCTAACTTTGGCTTCTTCAATTAAGCTTTGACAGAAAAAAAAACCTGGAAGGTAATTGCAGGGCTGAACCAGATTTTGCACTCTCCAGTTTCAGCAAATCTCTGTAATGCGTTAATAGAAAAGGCCAAGCATCTGGGTAGATGGGTAGTTTCACTTAGGGCCCACTCACTCCAGAAATTGCATGTAACTGCATTTTATTCCTTGTACCTATGAATGCATTTGATGCGCGTTTTACATGCAGTTAATGTGCAGTTGACAAGCATTTTTTCTAAATGCATTTATCTTGTGAGGTCACCCTCTTCTTTTGCGTTGCAGTGCGTTTTCATGCATTTGTGGTGTGGAAAAATACAGCATGCTGCACTTTCCTGCAATGGTGTGAACTATGCCCATATGATAGCCTGGATTTTGGACTGTATGCAGTTGGAGTGCAGTCCAAAATTCATCCAAATGCATTCGGTGTGAAAGGGCCCTTAAAGTAAGTGTTACTAAACCCAGGACCCTGCATTCACTATATCTAGTCTTCCACAGTACACGGAAATGCAATTAGTTTAGTAAATATAAACTGCTAAATACCATTTCTTATCTGCAGTATATAGCAGGCTTGTGATTTCTATCAGTGTCCGGCAGAGCACATGTTAAAGCTTGTAGGAGTTTACATTCTCCTCTGGCTGTCCTATGAGGCTGCATGACCCCTGACACTGTCTGGATACTGCTGATTGGCCTTGTGCCAATCACATGCACTCTCCCATCTCACACCCCACCCCCCAAAAAGGGAAAAAAAAAACAAAAAAAAAAAACACACCTCTCTAGCAAAACACAACACACTCAACATGTGCAGACTGTCTCCTAGGGCTCTGTACTATCAGCAGATGGATTGGTGACTGTGGAAGAAGGGGAGGATCAAACAGCCTTTTTACACAATGCAGAGGTTTCACAGTGAGTATAACAAGCATGCTGTACTGCCTATAGTCTGATTTTACCGTTGTGGGTTTAGTAATACTTTACGTTCCACTAACTATATTTTACATACAAAGGGAAAGCAGTTAACATGCATTTCAGGTCCTAAGGCCTCATGCACACTGCTCAGGGTGGATAAAGATCAATGATTTAAAAAAATAAAAAAAACAAATCTGATTTTGATTTAAAATCGGATTTTTTTGAATAAAATGCTTTTTGAGGAAAATATATTGCCATCCAAAGGTTATTCCATCATGAAATAAAGATTAGTTTTTTAATTATGTAGAATAAGGCTGTATATGTTTAATTTTTTTGGTAAATAAATTCCATTAATCCATTCACAATGTCATGCTCTTCCAGAGGTTTTTGTAAGATTATTGGGCAGTTTCTCTGCCTACAAGATATTATCACAGATGCTCGGTTTACTTTTGCAGTTCTCAAAACTGAATTTGACTCAGCGGAGATCACATGCCTCTTCTTCACAGCAAAAATGTTATAACATGAACAGAGTTAAGAAAAAGACCTTAATCCTAACTTCTACAAACCTATGAATACAGAATCAACCCCTTCAGTGCTTAGTTTCAAGAAGTTCAGTGAATAGAATAGAAACAATATTTTTCTGATTGTTTGGAGTAGAATAGATCTGCACAAGAAGAAAGTGAAACTAAGTGTGAGGAGGAAGGGGCTGACAGTCGAAGTTTCTTAAAATATACAGTATATATTTTGTTTAGCCACATTAGTTAACAAACATGGATGTTTGTTTAAGCAAATAACATATGCTGTAATGTTATTGTTTCAGATGAATAAATCTATTTAAATTGTTATTAAGGGAATGATTATTTTTCTCCTTCCGAAGTACAACAGAAAAGTTGTCCAAATATGAATGATTAACCTATTAAACTGGGGATAAAAAAACTAATATGAAAAGTTGTTATTCTAAAAATCTTCATCTACTTGTATATTAAAGTTATACCAGCAAGAATTGGTCTTTATGTAGAAAACTAAGATTTAAATCAGCCTTACTGACTAGTGATTTAAATCAAATCCACCCTGACACTGCTGCTCATAAACATGAGTTTAAGATCTTTTGGAGTTATTTTTTGCTAAAGCCCCTGAACTCAAATCACTAAAGTAAATGTATCCATGCACACAAACTTTTATCAGAGTTAAACAGCAGCAGAGTTTAGGGTCAGTTAAACATCCCTCTCCTGAGCACAGAAGAGTCACGTTCAGGAGAGGAATTTCTTAGCCAAAAACTACTAAACACGCCTAAGTACTTAGGGCGTTTATTTCCATGGCAAAGCATCCAAGTGGTAAACGTGGTACTATGTTTACATACGTTTTTGCCGCGTTTAGCAGTTTTCTGCTGCCAGCAGAAAAATGTTCCAGTGTACATGGAGCCTTACATGTTTTCAAACTGACATCATCACTCTTATTACCCCCATTTAAAAAATTTTTTTTTTTTTTTAAGACTAGAACTTGACTGTAACATCACAACACCATCTTTATTTTAATAGAGAAGGTGAAAATTTTGTCTGAAATTGTTTTGGGCTATCATGTCAAAGGTGATGCAAATGCATTTTTGTATGAAGGTGTGTACACTGTATAATCTAAATGAGAGGAGCACTCCAGTCAAGCACTGGTGGGAACTTGCACCCATTCAGCCTTAGGCCTCATGCACACTATGCTCTTTTGAACGTTTTCTCCTAACAGGAGAAAAACAGCATTAAAAACCCGCCTAATTTCAACTTTTTTTTTTTTTTTTCAAAAGAGTTTAGATGTGTCAAATGTTTGGGTGTTTATTCATTTCACTGGCTACCAAAGAATATTAATTTAATTCTGGCCACTGAAATTAATAGGCATCTAGGCGCATCTGGTGTTTCTTCTGCCCAAACAGTCCTCTCCTGAATGAGATTTTGGAGTGTTCAGATTTATGCCCCTAAACTCCTCTAAAACGCATGTGTGCATAGACATAGGCTAACAGAGTGGCATTTATGGGCAGCAAAAATGCCTGTAAAAACATGCTTCATGTTCACTTGTACTTGTTCACTTTGCAGTTAATCTTAGCAAATAAGGTGACCCGGGGATCCCTTTGAATACTTAATCACAGCGAGGGAAATTAAAAACAAGCATACATAATTGGCATGTTGCTTCACCTTATTCACTGAGCCAAGTGAGCAACTGCTATTTCTTTATTAAATAAGTTCAGCTTTGGAACATGTTACACCTGTTTTTAGGGTGGAACGTGTTCCAGTATCTGCAGCCTCTACTCTCCAATCCCCCTCCCTGTGACAGCAGGAGGGGGATCCTCTCCCCGCTGTCACAATATGCCAGTGTTTCTCAACTCCAGTCCTCATGGACCCCCAACAGGTCATGTTTTCAGGATTTCCATTATTTTGCACAGGTGATTTGATCAGTTTCACTGGCTTAGTAATTACCACAGCTGTTTCATCTGAGGGAAATCCTGCAAACATGACCTGTTGGGGGTCCATGAGGACTGGAGTTGAGAAACACTGCAATATGCGAACAGCTAAGCCCCCACACAGCCACATCATTTATTCACAGTTTCCCAGTTGTTATGGCACAGTGGTACTGCATCTGTGGGCTAAAACAGACTGCGGAGGCAATATATCGTCTCCTCACCGCCTGTTATGTCCTTTCCACCATCGTGAACAAGCCCTAGAAAAAGAACAAATACTATCTTAGAAAAGCAAATTGTTTGTACAAGATTATGGGTCAGGATTAAAAGTAACCTAGGGACATACACAAACTCACATACATATACGGGGACACACAGTGTACCTGCACTGCTGCCAGGGCTGACCAACAGAGCTCCAAACTGTACATCGGAAATACGGCCCCTCTCAACCAGGATGCCGCAGCACCCCTGACAACCTAAGACGGCACCTCGGTTGAGGAAATCTAGTTTAGAAGGCAGGCTCTATGAATTTTCTGACACAGCAGTGCCTACTCACAGGACATAGTGAATACATGTCACAGAATACAAAGAAGTAAATGTAAGGATAACATTCATTATGTCTAGGTTACAAACAGTTTTGTTTTTTTTTTTTTTTACTTTATTCCTATTCTGAATATTAGGAAAAAAGTAATAAAAAAATTAAGAACTCCCATCTTCTCTCTAAAGCTCCAGGTGTCTTCATTTACAATGCAGGACTGCACTGTATTATACCGGATGACATCAGAGTGTCTTTGACTGATGGAGTGGCAATGAGAAGAAACTTCAGAAAACCAGTCACACAGAGAGAAAGGAGGTTTCATGATTGTAGTGTAAAGTAACACAGTTTGTAAGGGTCCATTCACAACAAATGCATTGGCATGCACTGAACAACACATTACAGTATGAGCAGTTCATACTAGTGCATTGCGCTGATGTGCAAGAGTCAAAAGTCTGTTGATATTTCCTTTACATTTATAAAAAAAAAAAAACCAACAGACCAATACAGCGCAACCGTACGTGTGCTTACATACGCTCAACGCATACATTATGGTGTGAATGAACTCAAATGGTATAATATGAGGAGAGCGCACAAACTCAATGCAGATAGTTGGTGGAACTTCAGTACAGGACATATAAATAAGAAGCTTGCCATGGGAGAAATATGGGTTGCCAGCACTGGACATCTGCAAATTGAAAGCTTCTGAGGCTGCCATACGGTTTCCCCCTGGTTTTCACACTTGAATCAGAGTTGCTGATCTAGACATATATTGTGGCTCATGACCCTTTCACACTAGGGGTTCCTGTGCGTTTCACATGCAGTGCAATTTCAGCCCCATTCATTTTGAATGGGCTGAAATCGCAACGCACGTAGTACATACATGACTTTTTGAAATGCATGGCAACCAAATTACATGGTACTTTTGTACCATGAGATCCGATGCATGCAAACATTTTTTGCAACCTGTGTTTGGGGTGTTAACTTTGCACTGACGGCTGCAACAAATCGCAAGCGCAGTGTGACTGGAATGCGGTATGGGAACAAGGCTTAACAGCTCTGCACTGCATTCTAGTGTGAAAAAAGCTCTGACTTCATTTGTTGCATGCATGCCAGTGAACTATGTTAACATATGTATGGCACAAAGCAAAACAAATCAAAGCATAACTTCAGGCAAAAATGTCTGTCCTTGTTGTTGATTTCCTACCTTTACTGTAGAAGTCATCCATCTTCTGGTTCACTCAGTAATTGCTCTTAAACAGCCTATTCATTTTCAAATCAAACCGTTAATTCTCTTTGGTTCCCTGTTTGTAAGACCCTAGCTAGCCTTCTCTTCCCCCAGCTACTGGTCTTGGCAATCGCTTCTGTAGTTCTTTCTCCAGGAAGCAGTGATGTAATTCAGAGAATCTCAGACACATTCACAGTGCCTAGTGTACCCACATTCACTACAATTCCCTGTGCTTGATGGGAACTGTAGTTTCCTTTTACTACAGAGAGAGGAGAGGATATGATATAATGTAATCCCTTGTGTTACACCTCCTCCTTTTCAGAGCAGATGTGGTTATCTTTTGAATTACAGAGACGAGGTCATGAAAATTCAATTAGCCTTTTCTCCGAAATGGTAAGGATTTTCAAAATGTTATTAACGGTTTAGTGTTTTGTGTAGGAGGTATACCAATGGGTGTTTTTTTTCCCTACCACAGAGTTCTTCTTTAATGTGAATTATACCTTGTTTTTCTTCAGGATAAACGGGACCTACATTTGGTGGTAAATAGTAAAAGATATTGTAGAATTCATTTTATATTCTCTATCCTTGATCTTAAAGGCAAAAATCACACGTGTACATTTTTTGTTGTTTATACCCATAGTAGGGCCAAGAAACAAAAGTGTGCATTTTTTTAGCTTACCTAAAACATACTGACAAAAAAAAAAAGAAACCACCACACACCACAGGCTTTCCTCATAGTGATCATGTGACCGGGTGCCAGCCCTTCCGGCTCGTGATTATTAGAACAAAACCAAAGCCAGCTGGAGACAGTTTGATTTTGTTACTGGGTGTACACTATGGAACATGCATCCAGCACAAACCATGCGGGGGCCATGGAAGGCCCACCTCCATGGCGCTGCATATATGTGTGAGGTCAGCAGCAATGGGTTAAAACATAAAACGGCAGGAGAACAATTCAACAGCTAGACATTTGACATTTTCTTAGGGTAAGCAATGCTGAACATATTTCACTTATAGCATGTTTTATTTTTATTTTTTAAAGCCCATTTCTGCCCAAACCTCTGTCCTCATCCCTACCACACACAACCCTTCCCCATCCACCAAAAAAAAAAAAAAAAAAAGTTTACAAATTTTTTGTTAACCCAACTTCTATTCTGCTAGAGAAGACCAGCGATCCAACACTGCAGTTCACCCCCAACCAGCCTTACTGCTGCCCCTTATGACATCGCCACTGGAGTATTAAGGGACCCCACCAATGGACAACCAATTAAACTGTCCTTTAGGGCTGAAACTAACTATTATTGTTTAATCAGATAAAAAAAAGTGTGGTGTACAATTTAGTTAATAGGGAGATTTAAAAAAAAAAAAAAAAATCTATTCTTGAATATTCATATGCAGTGGTAATTATAAATAGCCGGCTATATGGTTAGGGAACAAAATACCTAACCCACTCTGAGAATAACAGACAGTTAAGATATACACACTATTAGAGGCTGAATCTGTTACATATCAGACTCTGAGATCAAAATTTTATTTAAAGGACAAAAAAAAAAATAAAGACCTAAAAACACTATTTTGTAGATTTTCAGACAGGACTTAGAATAATATATATATATATAATGCATGACAGAGTCCCTTGTCTTAGGGAGGTAGCTTGATACAAGCTACCTGCTCCTGCTGTCACCAAGACATTTGGTAGCAGCAAAAAACTAAAATTAGGCCTGAAATTACAAAAAACAGCAGATATTCACTACTATAGGTGGTACTTTTTCTGTTATTAACCACCCATGAAAACAGAAAAGGAACTGAGAATCTGTAGAGGAATTCGTAATCATTTAGACATCTGATCCAACTCTCGGAATAGGCCAAGTAACATACATATATATATATATATATATATATATATATATATATACACATACACACACACACACACACACACACACACATATATATATATATATATATATATATATATATATAACCCCCTAATAACTTACCAGCCCTAATAAACGCCTTCCCCTCTTCTATGGTAGGTCCACAATTAGTGCTCATCCACACAGACCATTAGCAGCTCTTTAGCATAAAATCCCAGCACTCTCTTGTATCCAGGATTCACACTTGCCACATACAGCTGCCAATACAAGTGAATTGCTGTATGCGGCCATACTGGTGTTAAACGGCGACTGCTTTTGTGCTGGCATCTACCTGTGCAAGTGCTTACAGTGTTTCTCCCCAACTGCACCATGTTTGCAAGCGTACAATTCCATACATTTTGTCACCGTAGGTAGCCTTGGGGGCTATGTAGCACCATTATACCGGCAGTAAGCATTAGGCACTGGCCAGTAAGTGTCTTCTTGAGACAGAAAGGACTTTCATTGTTCCTTTTGAAAGTACTGCCTGTCCTCTGCCCATCTCTTTCCACAACTTCCTGCATTCCCTGCATGATTTTGCAGCTTCTCCTCTGCAGTTTACGTTCAATTTCTAAGGACTACATATCCCATGTACTTGCCTGCAGGCTGTGAGACTCATGTACTAACCCTGCCTCCTGCAACTCCTCCTTTTTGTGGTTCAGAGGACAGGCTCTGTGAAACGTTTGACGCAGCAGTTCCTATTCACAGGGCATAGTGAGTACCTGTCACAGAATTCAAGGATGTAGATGTGTGGGGATCTTCACAAAGTTTACAAACTTCAACATCTTTCAGACGAATAGAAGTAGGCTAATTGAAATACAATGTGTAAATGAATATATTGTTACATTTTCATAATAGATAACTTTGTCATTATTTAAAGTACAACTAAAGGCAAAAAACTTTTTTTTTTTTTTTTTTTTTTTTTTTAAAGAACACCTGTCCGGTTTTCATTTCTGTCTGTGCCCCATTAGGGCGATTCATCCCCTTCGTCCTGTTTACCGTGATCATTGAAAGTAAAATAAAATCCCAAACTTTGGGTAGTCCTCAGAAAAGGAATAGGGGAATTCCCTTAATTTACAGGGATTTCCTCTCACTTCCTATTTTGGCTATTAGACAGGAAGTGAAGGGAAATCTCCCCAATGGGACACATTGCAAAAAAATAAACTGACGGAGTTAAAATCCTCCCTTTCTCTAGCCAAAATGAAAAAAAGTTTTGCCTATAGTTCTACTTTAAAACTGTACCTGCGTGGCTTTCCTCCATGTACTCCAGTTTCCTCCCACACTCCAAAGACATGCTGGTAGGTAATTGTCTCCTGTCTAAAATGGTGTGTGTATACTAGATTGAAAGCTCCTTGAGGGTTAGGGACTGAAGTGAATATGCAGTATATATGAAAAGTGCTACGTAAATTGACAGCGCTATACAAGTACCAATAATAATAATAAAACATTTATACTTAAATATCACAACACTTAAACCTATAATAACCCAGAAAAGTGGTATACCTTCACCCTTGAAGGCCAGTGAAACCATATATGTGTAACTTTTCTATGAACAAATAAAACAAATAAACCAAAATATAGAAAATGATGTCCAAAAGTCCCACCGTGTCCAAAAAACAAAAATAAATAAAAATACAAATAAAAATAAAACAAAAAAAGTCCCACAAAAAAATAATCCTCACAAGTGTAAACTCAAAACACTTAAACTTTTTCTTCTTCTTGCATCACCACAAACCTTCTTAATACCCGCAGATCCTGATATTCATGCACCTCAAAAAGAAAAAGAACTGGACATAGTGTCATACCTTAAATAATGTAAACACACGTGCCACTATATGTGCCGCATGCAAAATCAATGTGTATACTCCAACCAAGTGTCAGAACACATAAGAGTGAAAACACATTCCCATAGAATATGTCATATAATGTGTGAGAAACCACTTCCCAGATAAACTGCCAGTGTATCACACTACACCCTATGTATATGTAAAGTGGAAGCCAACACCCAAATCACCACTCTCCAACTCTAATAAGGATGGGTAATTACCCTATAGAAGAATCAGCAGGGCAGATTAACCACTCAGGGTTACAATCTCCTCTCATTGATTTTCTCCAACGGTTAGGGTCATCTCCTCCACTTAACTCCAGAAAACCAGTCAAAATAAAAAGGTATTCTTCTTTATTAATAACTCACATAACATTCCGTGGTAACAGCTCCTCACATAATATTCCGTGGTAACAGCTCCTCCTCACAAGCAGTGTGTACATGGACAGGTTCAGGGAAACATAAACCGCATGTTCCCACTTCCAAGATGGCCGTGATCGCAGTTCCGGTCAACGTCGATGCGTATGACGTCGCGTTTTTGCTGACGCGTTTCGTCACTTCCTTTGACTTTTTCAGAAGGGGACCCTTCTGAAAAAGTCAAAGGAAGTGACGAAACGCGTCAGGGACACGTGACGTCATACGCATCGACGTTGACCGGAAGTGCGATCGCGGCCATCTTGGAAGTGGGAACATGCGGTTTATGTTTCCCTGAACCTGTCCATGTACACACTGCTTGTGAGGAGGAGCTGTTACCACGGAATATTATGTGAGGAGCTGTTACCACGGAATGTTATGTGAGTTATTAATAAAGAAGAATACCTTTTTATTTTGACTGGTTTTCTGGAGTTAAGTGGAGGAGATGACCCTAACCGTTGGAGAAAATCAATGAGAGGAGATTGTAACCCTGAGTGGTTAATCTGCCCTGCTGATTCTTCTATAGGGTAATTACCCATCCTTATTAGAGTTGGAGAGTGGTGATTTGGGTGTTGGCTTCCACTTTACATATACATAGGGTGTAGTGTGATACACTGGCAGTTTATCTGGGAAGTGGTTTCTCACACATTATATGACATTCTATGGGAATGTGTTTTCACTCTTATGTGTTCTGACACTTGGTTGGAGTATACACATTGATTTTGCATGCGGCACATATAGTGGCACGTGTGTTTACATTATTTAAGGTATGACACTATGTCCAGTTCTTTTTCTTTTTGAGGTGCATGAATATCAGGATCTGCGGGTATTAAGAAGGTTTGTGGTGATGCAAGAAGAAGAAAAAGTTTAAGTGTTTTGAGTTTACACTTGTGAGGATTATTTTTTTGTGGGACTTTTTTTGTTTTATTTTTATTTGTATTTTTATTTATTTTTGTTTTTTGGACACGGTGGGACTTTTGGACATAATTTTCTATATTTTGGTTTGATTTGTTTTATTTGTTCATAGAAAAGTTACACATATATAATAATAAAACATTGATAACTCAATTGACCAATAGAAATGTAAATTGCTCCAGTCCATAGGGAATGTATACATGTGAGAGCTGAAGTTCAGTGATACAGCTACACCCTTGTAAGGTTTACCAAGCTTCATGAATATTTCAGTACTATCAAGGAACAACAAGGTACACAAGGAAAACCAGAAAATGTTACTTTGTTGGCACAGCAAGTTCTCATTTCATTTTCTAAACTATATGGGAAAATAACAACTGGGTTCTATTTAAAATGTTTGGTGCAATACTTTTCTCTGCTCAAAGCAGCAAAAAAGGCATGCACCTACTACAGTTCTGTTCATCACTTTTGCTTTGACTCAAGTTCAGTTTTAAAACTGTAAAAAGCCTAAAAATAGAGGCCTTTAAGGCCTCGAGCACAGTGGGTGGTTTTACAGCTGCTTTTGTTCTACAGCTGGTAAACTCCCCAGCATGTTATCCTATGTGTCCATGCACACATAGGCTTTAATCAGCGTTTTTTGGCATGGGTGTTTTCTGGCTGGAAAAAAACCCAGAACTAGTGGGTTTCAAGAAGGGTTTTAACTGTAAAAACACTAACGCCGGTAAACGCAGTACAATGCGGCAAACCGACATTTGAGCCAATTTTTTTTTTTTTATGCTAAAAACAGCTAATGTTGAAAAAAACGTAGCTAAACGCAAATGCAAAAACGCGGGGAAACGTGTTTTTACTGCAACTTTATACAGATAACACTGCTGCCAGTTTTAAAAGCCCAGTGCACATGAGGCCTAAATGTTACAAAATGTGTATATTTTCAGCCATCCAGGAGAAACAAAGTAAACAAGTCTGCAATAGATATGTACCATAATTACTTCAGTTTCCACCCACATACTCAGACTGAATCTGCTATTCACAGACAAAAGCACCACCCGATACGGTCTCTGAACTTACAGCTCTGAGACCAAATCAATTTTAATACCAAGTTTGCCAACTCAGAGTTATTTGTGTCGATTTTGCAGGCAGGGGGTTCCACCACTGAGCAGCTTCAGAAATGCCAGGCCAAAACACAGGGAGCTCTGTGAGCTAGGACAATGAACACATTCCCCTCTGTTTCCCACAACAGTCAATGCTCCCACTGCAGTCACCTTCTACATTCAAACCAAGACCAACTCGAGCATGTCACCCCGGGGCACACAATGAGCATAAACACACATTTACAACTGCCTAACAGCACTTGTGTGTCCAAACAGGCAAAATCCCAAAGAAACAAAAGCTAGTTGAAGATGAATTGGCTGGAGTTGTTCAAGCCTAGCCTTTTATCTCTCTTTTACATGGGTCAAACATTATTACACCTGCAGGCAACTGGCAATGCAACAGCCAATGCTGTATGGAGCAGTATTCCTTCCAAAAAGATACACGGATATGATGAACCTGGATTACAAAAAGACATCATGAGGCAGCTGAATATGCAGGCGCAACCACCACTGATGTCAGTCACCAACTCGCTAAACGCCAATGTTTAGCCTATAAAGAGAAGAGAAAGAAGCGCTCTGCTGACACCTAGAGTGCTGGTTTATCAAAGGAAAACAAATTAAAGCCAACACATCTGGGTCACTGGTGCATGCTGGTAACCTACAAGCAGATTTACCATTGGGATAGCAGCACAAACCAGAAAATGGTTCTCATCCTTGTTCTATCTAGAAACTATGAAAAAACGTTTTTTTGGGAGGACATGGACGGTTTAAATCATTTAGTCTGCAGATGAACATTTATTTTGTCTTCAGTAAATTGGTGCACTGTGATAAGGTACCGAATCTCCTTACAAAGATGTTATCACTGTGATAAGGAGAATGTGCCAAAATAATGCGGTCAAAGTTATGTCTGCATATAAGTATTAGTGTTAAAAGTTTAAAAAAAAAAAAAAAAAAACAGTTTCCGGTAGCAAAAACGCTAAACTACTGTCCAAGGACCTGTATTGACAGATTGTTTCTTTCATTCTCATACAATTCCATGTGATCTCTTCGTTAATAAGGTAATACCAGTAACTGTTACTCATAATGCACTTTTTTTTTTCTTTTTTACTTGCAAAAATGTATCCTCTTTCAAAAGAAAGAGGGCCACTGGGGCAGTGGCCATTTTTGGTGCTTTTAAATTGTTGGTGAGGGAGTGCACTGGACCCCTCAGCTGCCATTGTGCTACATGCTGGGCGTCCATTGCGCTCCTATACCTTCAAGGAGGAGTGGGCTCCCTCAGGTCCACCTGCTCTTGGTCTATCCATTAAATACATGTGCCTCTACTATGGGGGCTCTCAAAATTTGTAGGGTTAGCAAGTACAGAATATCAGAGTGCCATGACAAGGCTCTGTAGCTTACGCATGTATTTGCAAATGTGGGGCGGACTGACCATTTGGAAACTCGGGCACTGGGTCCAAGGATTTCATCCCGATACCTAATGGCAGTCAGGGTGCCATTGTCTAGCCTGTAGAGGTCTGTGTGTCCCTCCATGGGTATGCCTCCCCAGACCATCACTGACTCACCACCAAAACGATGTTACAGGCAGCATAACGTTCTCCATGGATTCTCCAGACCCTTTCACGTCTGTCACATGTGCTCAGGGTGAACCTGCTCTCATCTGTGAAAAGCAAAGGACACCAGTGGCGGACCTGCTAATTCTGGTGTTCAATGGCAAATGCCAATCGGGCTCTATGGTGCTGGGCAGTGAGCACAGGGCCCACTAAAGGATGTCAGGCCCTCAGGCCACCCTCATGAAGTCTGTTTCTGATTGTTTGGTCAGAGACATTCACACCAGTGGCCTGCTGGAGGTCATTCTGTAGGGCTCTGGCAGCGCTCATCCTGTTCCTCCTTGCACAAAGGAACAGATACCGGTCCTGCTGATGGGTTAAGGACCTTCTATGGCCCTGTCCAGCTCTCCTAAAGTGACTGCCTGTCTCCCGGACTCTCCTCCATGCACTTGAGACTGTGCTGGGAGACACAACAAACCTTATGGCAATGGCACGTATTACTATGCCATCCTGGAGGAGTTGGACTGCCTGTGCAACCTCTGTAGGGTCCAGGTATCACCTCATGCTACCAATAGTGACACTGACCCTAGCCAAATGCAAAACTAGTGAAAAACAGTCAAGAAAAGAGTAGGGAAAAAATGTCAGTTGCCTCCATCTGTAAAACTATTCCTATTTTGGGGGTTGTTTCAATGTTGCCCATCTAGTGCACCTGTTTAACACCAAAGCAGCTGAAACTGATTAACAACCCCCTCTACTACTTAACTGACCAGATCAATATGCCAGGAGTTTAACTGACTTGATGCTATGCTCTGATTAAAAAGTGTTCCTTTTTTGAGCAGTGTATAAATGTCAAACTACTGCCCTTTGTATTAGGGGTCGAGAAATAGCAGTACACAGATTTTCCCAGTGAATAGACGTGAGGGGGCTTGTCAGCACAAGTCTAATCATTGGAGAAAAAGCAGGATGTTCTCCCAGCACAGACAGAAAACTGACCAAGCTGGAAATGATGTGCTTTCATGCCTAGCATGGTCAGTTTGAAATAGGAAAGCATCTTGCCATGCCATGCTTTTCTTCAGGCAACATACGTGTCTTTTCTGTCACATTTGGGGTGCTATTAACAATAAACAACACAAGCATGACAAACTGTTTTGCAGGTTTTGTAGATGCGCGTGAAATCACACGATTTTGCACAAGTACGAATGCAGCCTCGATGTAACCATTTTTGAAAATAAATCAATGGCTTTATAAAAACATCAGCAGGAGTTTGGCTTGGTTAGTCAAATGCATCTAAATCTGCTGATGTATCTATCACTATCCTCTCCAAAGACTGACAATACCACTGTCCAATGGTGTCCCGATTGCAGCTCTACAGAGAAGCCACCCTAGGACAAGACGACCTCAATTCAGGAATTTTGGTGTGTTTTCAGAAAGCGCACTGAACGCATGGACCATAAAAAGGCAACCAACCCACACCAAAACCACAGATACACTGTGCTACACCCACAACCATATCAGTGTGAAAGAAGTCTATACCAACAAACCACTATAGGTATCATTTAGGTTTATTAGGGGGATGTAATGAGTCACTGCTTATATTCATTCAAATGTGTGTGAATGAGCATTTTAACTATTCAGCTCTGCAAACCAAATCCCCTCCCCCTCCGTCCCTCAACACAATGCAAGAACATAAAACCTTCACAAATTCACTTTGAATCGATTTTTTTAATTTTTTTTGGCACATGTTAACATTGCAGATTAGAGTCCAACCAACAGCAACATTGTATTTATTTTATTTTGGATAGAACAAGAGTGGGTTATAACCCTTGTTTCTTTATTTGCCATCTAGGTCCTATTGAGGAGTTCCCCTTTGCTTCCCTTTCGCGTAGCAAAAAAAAAGAAAAAAAAGTGTGAAATCCCTCCACACATAGACAGACTCAACCCTGCCTCCCAGTCTCTGCTCACAAAATTCGATTGACAACAGCAGGAGCTAGGGCTGCCACTGCTGCCTCTGAGCAGAGAGAGAGAGGAGAGGACCACTACAGACGAGCACAGTGCTGGACCAAAATAGGACTCAGGAAAGGGGGCGATACAAAGACTGGGACATTTTTTACCTTAATGCAGGCAATGCATTAAGGGAAAAACGTGTAGTCTTTAGAACCACTTTAAAGTGTTACTAACCCCACAACAGTAAAATCAGTCTGTATATGCAGTAAAGCATGCTTGTTATACTCTGTGGAAGCTAAGGGGTTAATCCTCTGCAGTGTGCAAAAATGGGGTTTGATCCTGTCTTCTCTGTTCCTCCCCTTCTTCCAGTGTCCCCCTCATATCTCCTGGTAAGACATGTGTGAAGACACTCTGCACATGCTTTAGTGTTTTTAGTGAATGTCACTTTTTCACATTTTTACATTTTCCGCCGTTCCTTCCCCGTACATCCTGACGTCGTAGGGGATGGAACCCAGAAGACAGATGCCGGCATCGGCCGGAGGACATTGCCAGGGACACTGCAGGAGGGACATCGCGGGAGCGCAGGACATGGTAAGTGAAGAGATCGTGGAGCAACGCTGCAGGGTATTCCCGAGAGTAGCTCGGGGTTACTGCTTGTGGTTCTGAAACTTTACCCCGAGCTACACTCGGAAATACCTCCAGGGAGGTTAAAAAAAAGTAGTCCGTACCAATAAGTAAAATTTCATAACCCAAAACTACTAAAAAGTCCAAGAGATAGAGACTGACAAATTTAGGCAGACTTAGGGCTCATGCACATTGGGCATTTAGGCCCACTTTATGAGACTCCAACATTTAGCTGCTGAAGGAAGACATATGCACACCATCTCCACTGCCGGCAGCCTGGCAACCCTGAGAGTGACAGTTGCTAAAGCTGGACAAGGCTGGGTGGTGCTCCTAGAGTTACATAGGTTTAGGGCAGTATGTGTCCAGGGATGGAAGCCTGACATTCCAGGTATTAGCCCCAGGTCCATACTGCCCTAAACGTAAGTATCGTTTTGTGCACCATTCAGCCCCTGCAGCTGCCACAGTCTCCTAGGTTTTGATTGGCTGCCAGCAGTTGGTTGGGATGGTGCACCTATGCCCTTCAGCCGCAGCTAAATGTGGGACCCCTCAACCACCAAGGATAAACGCCCTGTGTGCACGAGGCCTTATAGCAGCCCTGTCAGCAACCTGAAAGTTCAAATAAAAATTGCCCTTGTAAAGTGAAGTGTTCACAGTACACTGGATGAATGGAACAATTTCTGGCATCCCCACCCATTCACAGGTAAGGGGTTCACATTTGTCTGTGTGGTAGTGGGCATCACAGCTGTTCCCAAACCCGCAGCCAAAACGCACTGCTCTTTTAAGCCTCATGCACACAGGACATTTTAAAAACTCTGCTCTTGGCATCAGCGTTTTGGCAGAAAAAACACATGACGATTGTCAAAGTGCATAACGCTTTTACGAACATTTAGGTGCTTTCGCAGGCGTCAATCCATTTTATTGGCTGCAATAATTTATTCTAGCCATTGAAATGAATTGACGCTCAAGCGCTTAACACACTTTTAAGCACGTTTAGACATGTCAAGCGTTTTTTTCTGCCAAAACGCTGCTGTTCCTGGACGCACTGGCCCTGGGTTTTTTCCCTGCTGGTAAATGCTACTGCTATTAAAAGCTTCTAAAAGTCTATGTGAGCATGAACACATAAGATACACATTGAGGGCCATCTGGAAGCAGAAGCCTGATGCCCTTAAAAGTGGCCGCAAAAACGTCCTGTGTGCATGAGGCCTAAAAGACGCACATGGCTGCCATTCATTCTGAATGGCAACCCCATGCATCTAATCACGCAGTGCGCTTGCGGGTGTGAGAAATCCCATGGTGCAAAAGTGCTATGCTATCTTCCTACAGGTTTAAAAAGATGCAGGGTCCTTTATCCTGCGCTTCCCACAAGTACAGCAGCGCATTCATTTGTGCACACACAAAATGCATAGGTTTGGACCTAGCGTAAAACACTTCTCAAAGCTTTAAATCACAAGAACAGCAAACATCCTGTCATCCTTGTTACTAGCTACAGTTGTGCTTAATCATTTGCATACCCTGGAAGAAGTTGTGAATTGTTGGCAATGATATTGAAAATATGACTGATCATGACATAAAAACGGTTTTATATTTAAGGGTAGTGATCGTATGAAACCATTATCACAGTTGTTTGGCTCCCTTTGAAATCTTAACAACAGAAATCACCCAAATGGCCCTGGAATATTTGACCTTGGTACAGACACACAAGGTGACACACATAGGTTAAAATGGCAGTTAAAGGTTATTTCCCACATCTATGACTATTTAAATTGATATTAGTGTGTGTATAAATAGTCAATGGGTTTGTTTCTTTTCATGTGAATACACTAAGAAGGCTAAATATGGAGCCATGGAAAGCCGAAAAGAACTGTCAAAAGGCCTGCATAACAAGGTAATGGAACTTTATAAAGATGGAAAGATAAAAGAAGAAAATAGAAAGATAAAGAAAAAAGATAGCCAAAGCCTTGAATATGCCAATCAGTACTGTTCAAGACAGACCAAGAACGATTGCAGCCACAACTGCCAGAAGAATTGTTTGGGATACAAAGAAAAACCCACAAGTAACCTTAGGAGAAATACAGGCTGCTCTGGAAAAAAGACAGTGTGGTTGTTTTAAACAGCACAGTACATAGTCGAGTTGCCAGAAAGAAACCTTTACTGTGCCTCTTTATCTGTGTGGCATCTAGAGATATCTCCCATTGCTAAATGTCTTCAACCTGATGGCAAGCATCATTCAATGCACTTTCTTTGAGCCCAGGCTGTCCTGGACCTGCCTGTGACTGGACAGTAAAAAGAGAAGCAGCACAGTGATTAATGCTCATTTCTCTGTCACTCTGCTTTGTCTTCCTATCAGCATGTTTCTTGCCAGCACATGAACCGATTGACTTTTACTGCTGCTACCTCCATTCACATTTTCACATTGTAATACAAAGGTTGATACAAAGTCAGATTTGGATATTTTTGGGGCTCTAAATGTTGTCTAAAAGATAGCAAGTTTTCACATTTAGAGTTCAGGTCCACTTTAATGGCAGAGCATGCGATGAAGAATCACATCCAGGAGGAAGCCTCTGAGAAAATGGCACCGGAACGTAATGTAAAAACACAAACGTTAAATGCAGAGGTTGAGAAATGGGAAAAAAAAAAGTAAAAATAGGTGTGCAGTATGTGCAGGGAGGTGTAAAGATTGTAAGATGGTTGAGGAAGGATCGCAGACAGATGGTATTACAATATGTGTAAGTGTGTGGTTAGGAGGGTATAACAATAGTCTGTGCAAGGGAGGAGTGTGGTGTGCACCTGGGGGCAGAGAGTCTCATCTCTTGGGCTGTTGGGACCCTTTTCCTGCAGTGAAGAAGTGCTGGGACCTTTGTGTAATATCAGGCATAAATAGACCCATACCAGTCAAAGGGGTCATCTGCATCTGGCGAGTTGGAATATTTAAGGGGGCACCACGGAGCACAATACTTTGCATGGAAGTTTTTTTTTTCTGTTTTCCAAAGGCAGTTTTCAGGGGTGGGGGACATATGTTCTTTTACAATGATAAATATATGTGACATGTATTCAAACTATATATCAAAGATCTTAATGAAAGATTTCTGAGACTTTATGTAAAGTCTTAAATTACTGCAAGTTCTCTCAGCTAAAGACAAGCAAATCCTGACGAACAGTTCAAGTAACACTGTACTTCTCAATGCAGTTCTCAAGCAAGAGAAATATGCACTTCTGCCATTAGGGCTATTGCAGGGGAAAGTTTAGTATGCTTGTGGGCTCCATCTTTTATCTCCTACAGTTGGGAGACTGTTTGGATACAGTAAACTTCTGTCCTCTCAGGCTTTATTAGGACGTTTGGACGCATGTTTTAACAGCAGAAAAAACCCTTTTGAATTGCGTCTTTTTTTTTTTTTTTAATGGCAAGGGAACTGGCTTTTTTTTTGTAATACAGTGTGCATGGACCCTAAATGATTCCAATAAATGTTAATCATCACAGCATAATGTTTACCTATAGTCTGCTCAGTTCATTGGGTTTTCTTTTCCTCCTCTGAATAAATGGGTGAGAACATCTAGAGTTTGAGGGGGTTGGTTACCCGTTTTCATGGATAGGTGAAATGTTCTTAAAATATACAGTCCTTGTTATTCCATTTGTAATAAAAGCAACATTTTAAAAAGCAAGTTTAATTTACTGAATACACTGTATGTTTACTTCAAACATAATACTTTCATATACACAGCATTTCACCTTCTCAGTATAATGACTATTTGTAAAACTACTCCACACTGAATGTTTACTTTTTTTTTCAGAAAGTTTCCATCTTTTTCCAAAAAAAAAAAAAAAAAAAAAAAAATTGACATCTCTAGTGTTGCCACAATATTAGAGATGAGTTGTACAGTTGTAGCACTATAAGGTGCACCTGCAGAATCAATGGTTTATTAATTTAGATTCGTTTTTTTTTTTTGCACTGGGCCACAAGCGCTGCTTAATACACTTTTTGTTTGGAATGATAGACAGTATGTGTATGAGTGTGGTGTACCCAATATTTGGGGGCAAGGTGGTGGTGTTGATAGCATACACAATATACAGATATATGGGTTAGGTGTGGGGAGGACAGGGCACTTTTTTTTTTTTTTTTTTTTTTTTTTAGAAGGCGAGATTCTCTTCATGCAGACATCAGAGGACCATGCCCCCCCTATATCCATGAGATACAAACTAAAGGCACAAAGAGTACACTCTGGCTGTGTTCTGAGGTATGAGACCCAAGTATTTGGTCTGTGATTGGTAGATGTGTTCTGTAGCTGACTGGAGCAGGAGAATGTCATGTTAAAGTGTTACTAAACCCAGGACCCTGCATTCACTATATCTGGTCTCCCACAGTACACACAACATGGAAACGCAATTATTTTAGTAAATATAAACTGCTAAATACCTTTTCTCATCAGCTGTTAGAGCAGTCTTGTGACTTCAGCTGAGCACTGGTTAAAGCTTGTAGGAGGAGTTTTCTTTCTGCTCTAGGAGGATGTGAAACCCTTGACCCTCTGTCTGGGCAGTGCTGATTGGCATTGTGCTGATCACATGCACTCGCCCAAGAAAAAAAAAAAGCCTCTTTAGTAATACACACCAAACTGAGCATGTGCACGTGACTACGGATTCGGTCTGTATCAGACAGTAATTTCAACAAAAGGAGGGTCAGACAAGAAAGGATCAAACAGCATTTTACACAATGCTGAGGATTAACCCCTTAGGTTCCACAGTGAGTATAACAAGCATGCTTTACTGCATATACAGACTGATTTTACTGTTGTGGGTTTAGTAACACTTTAAGACAAGAGTGGAAGAAAGTGCAACAACGGAGAGGCAAGCAGATAGAGAGATGGGCTGAACGAACCATAAATGTAAAAAGCTGATGGTATGCATGAAGCTTCCAATAAAGCTGACAGGTAACAGGAGTTTGCCTATAAAGGAGAGCAAGTAGGAGGAAATGAACGCAACAGACCGGTCAAGACTGAACTATACTCACTCAGGGTATAAAGCGGAATTATTCATTTATATAGTATCCAGTGTGCTTTTGGTGCTATAAAACAAGGATAGGTCAGTATACCAGAGGGGCCATGTCTCTGCTGCTATGGGAAGCAAGATGTGTGTGCTTGGGGCAGGACATGGAGAAAAGATCAGTGGGGTGGTGGGACTGCCACAGCATGGTCTGTAAAGCTAAATTTTAAACAAAAGGCATTTTTCTTTTTTGTCGCCTTTTCCTGACCTACCTCACCCTCCACAGATACACACTTCCCTCAAGGACTACATTTCCACTGTTTGCTAACATTCAACAGTGCAACTACCTGAATAGAGCTCCATGGGATTGATGTCTGGCAGGAGGAGGCTTGAGAGTCACCTACAAAAGCTATGGACGGTTCATCAGAAATCTGCCTCAATTCATATAGAGTATGGCCAGCTTTTAATGTGCTATGTCTGGCCTGTAGGATGTTAACTGAAGCTACACACAAGCTTCTAAAATCATGTTGTAAATTGGCTTTGAGATCGATGCAACAAAAAAAACAAACATATGAAATTGCCTGATAAACTCACCACACTTCAGACTAAATCATTTACCAAACTTTACTTTAGTTTTGAGAACCATCAATTTATTTTGTAGACATAAATATTGATCTTCCAAGTGCAACTGAAAATGTGGGCCCACTGTGCCTTCGGTTTCTGACTTTTTCTAAATAAAATAGGATATTTTCTGTATTAGTGCATTAGTTTGAATGCACGCAACCTGTTGTCTGTCCATCAAGAACCATAAGTTATGCCAAGTGCTAAAACTACTTTAAAAACTAGAAAAACAATTTCAGGCAAAAAGCTCTGTGGTGGGCAGTGGGCTGTTAAAGTGGTAGTAAACTTTTTTTTTTTACCTACAGGTAAGCTTTTAATAAAGATTACCTATAGGTAAAATGAGTATCTCCTAATCGTTCACCATATGCGGCTCTGCAAGCCGTGTTTTGCTTGGGCTTCCTGAAAACGCAGGTAAAGGTCCCTGCAGCATTTTGGAAACTGCAGGAGCGATTTCCAGTGCAAGCAGCATGCCACTAGGATTAATGGCACCCACCTGCATCCAGAGCATTTTTCTGTGCGGGTGGCTGCGGAAACAGGTGGGGACCAAAAGTAAGAACCAACTGCACAGATGTAAACCTAGCCCTAAGCCCCCGGTCACATCAAAGTCACACTTACAGTGAAGTCGCATGATTTCAAAATCGGGTAATATGCCGATTTCAGTTGTGATTTGCAAGACATCTGACACAGATGTCTATGCAAATCACAACAAAAGTAGTACATGTACTACTTTAGAAATCAGTGTCGCTCGGATGAAGTCGGAACCGCACTGATAGCAGACAATAGGGTGCGACTTGGCATACGATTTGCAAGTCGCCTGGCATGGGTGTTAGTCTATGACTGGATGGCAATAGCAACTGGCTAGCAATTTAACTAAAAATACTGCAACCCAGGCAGATATAAACAATTTCAAAGGTTTATTTTACAGACCACAAGGGACAAAATTTGTTAGGGTTTACATACCCTTTAAAAGTTGAATAACACACCTTTTGAAAAAAAAAAAAAAAAAAAACTGACAAGTAGGAGCCATACATAAAACCAGGAGTAGATAGAAGCGCACAGGATCAGCTGGAGGGCTTCATTTGACAGGCAAATGTCAAAATGGGCTAATATGCTGCACATTCTGGCACATTCTGGCGTACACCTCCTGGGGAACAATTAAAGAAAATATATATAATGGAGTTTAAAGTGTTAATAAACCCATTCACTATATCTGGTCTCCCACAGTACAAAGAACAAAGAAATGCAAATAGCTTAGCAAATATAAAACTGCTTTTCTCATCAGCAGTATATAGCATTTTGGCTCAGTCAGATTGCTGAACCAGGTGCCACTCCAGACTCTGGGATGAATCCCGACTTTAAAGTCAGGGTCTTTCCCTGCCCTGGACCAGCTTAGTGACATCAGCCGACAACGAGCTTCACACTGGAGTGCAGAACGAACTGCACTCCTGTAATCCACAGAAGTACAGCCGAAGGAGCTTTGGCTGTACCTCTCCTTAAGCAGAAACTATGAACGAAGACTTTCACACAGCTTAATAGGGATCCAAGCATATTTATCCTATCGGGACCTCTCCACCCATCCAATGCCCTCTGAAAACCAATCCATTGTGGAAAGGAGCAAGGTCTGCCACACATCACAACAAGCCCTTAAAGAGGAACTTTGTCCCTGACCCTCTTCCACGCATCTTTAAAAAAAAAAAAAAAAAAAAGGACACCCCACACAACAGTGTGTGCACATATGCATCTACAGTACTAAGCAGCTTACCTGTGCATGTACAGGGGGTTTCTACGCAGGCCACTAGTTCCTAGTATACAGGCACTGTAGTGACAGGGGGATGGGGAGGATCAGGGAGAGAGACAGGAGCTAGAATGTTACATGTTCCACCCTAAACACAGGTGCAATGTGTATCATGTTCCAAGGTGAAATCAGCCTTTAAATATTTACAGTGGTGGGAGGGCGCTTCAGCGACTGGGACGTTTTTAACTCCAATGCAGGAAATGCATTAAAGTAAAAAATATCTTGGACTTAACAAGCGCTTTAAGACCCATGACAGCCAGACAAACAGTTCCTTGTTGGACCTTTGCTCCAACACAACCCATTTCACGTACAAGGCTAACTCTACAGACAGAAACATGGCTATATGGTCGGTTTTGTATGCATCTTCTATTGTAGCTTAAATGTACATGGAGAAAGTGGACAGAATCTTGAACTGATTCAGCGAAACGCCAAGTCATTGGTTCAGATTGGTTTAGACACTGAAATCTGCCCAAACAGACCAGTTTTTGACTTTCACCAACAACTGGAACAAATGCAGATGTTAAGAACACTTCAACACCAGCTAAGATAGGATCCAATGCCTATTTGTGGGCACCAAGACTGGAATTTCATTAAGCCTTCATGCACATGCATAGTGAAAGGAGCATACAGGGTTTGGCATAAAAATATATAATGTATAATAAAACACATACATATAAACACAGATATACAAACCATCAGTTTAAAAATATGCAAGTTAAAAAAAAATATCATACAAAGTTTACCTAATGAATTTCCCTTTTATCTGTAAAAACTGACTACATATCACATAGTAAATGCATTTCAAACGCAATATTGCTGTTCAAGAACACCAAAAAGCATGTTTTTTTTCATCCAGCATTTGACTTGCTCCAAAATCTGAAGTCTATATGTACAAAAAGCCCTCCAGGTAGGAAATCATTCACAACCGAGACACGCTGTGTGTCAATTGACACACAGAGCAGAACTTGGGAGCAAGTACGCACAAGTGCCCCCAGAGCAAGGGACTTGCTATGGGGTTATTCAGCGTGGGCTGGGGAAGAAACCAGGAGCACCGGTGGGGGACCTCAGAAGAGGATCAGGGCTGCTCTGTGCAAAACCACTGCACAGAGCAGGTAAGAATACCATGTTTGACATTTTTATTTTAAAAAATGTATGAATTTATAATCACTTTAATGTGGATTGTATGTTCTTTAATTAGTTGTTATCAAACTGGTTTGGATAAAGTTCCGCTTTAACCATTAGCCGCCCGGCCTATAGCCATTTGGCGGCATCAAAAGCGCTGTAGCTTTCCAGGTGCACGCCATTTGGCGTGCTCCCGCACATGCGCAGTTGCAGAGCCACGCAGCGGCGCGATCTGTCACCGGCCGTGTACCTCGGACACGGCCGATGACAGATCTGAGTACCGGCCCCCGTTGCTGGTACCATGTGACCTGCTGTGACCAATCACAGCAAGTCACATGACAGTTGTATACAATGGATGGCTTCATTCATGCCATCCATTGTATACTAGTGTCTAGCTGTGAATGGTCACAGCAGGTCACATGCACATGTCATGTGATTAGCTGTGGCCAAATCACAGCTAAGCACAAAAAAAAAAAAAAAAACCTGAATGAATCGATGTCATTCAGGTAAATGCTTGCTTATAGCAAAGTAATTCTTTGCTATAAGCAAATTGTGAAAAAAAACAAAAACAAAATACTGATCACTTCCCCAAAGTAGTACAATGTTACTATGGTAACATTGTACTACTTTGGTCATAGTAAAATATGAAAAAAAAATTTAAAAATAAAAGAAAAATTTAATAAAAAATTAAAAATAAAAAAAAATATATATTTTTTTTTCATACGGTCACCAGTCAGTGTCCCTGTTCACCGCCATGCCAGTTATATGATGATGCTGTACTGCACTGATGACAGTATGTAAAAAAAAAAAAATAGTGAAAATATTTTTTTTTATTTTTTCATTTTCCGAAAAATTATGACAAAAAAATTACAACTTCAAAAACTCGCCATTCCTCTTATGAAGTACGTCGGACTGTCTACTCTGCAAAAAGGGGTCATTTGGGGATATCTGTACTATTCTGACATTCTTGGACCTAAAGAAATTAGATTGGCTGTCAGTACTTCAGGATTGATCAATATTCAGATCTATACCATAGTTTGTGAACTCTATAACTTTCCTACAAACTAAAAAATACATCCTAATTTGGGTTATTTTCACCAAAGACATGTAGCAGAATACATCTCTGCCTAAATTTATGAAGAACAATTATTTATTTGTAAACGTTTATAACAGAAACAAAGAAAAACGTGGGTTTTTTTTCAAAATTTTTGGTCTTTTTTTTGTTACTTTAGCAAAAAATAAAAACCCCAGCGGTGATTAAATACCACCAAAAGAAAGTTCTAGTTGTGTGAAGAAAATGATAAAATTTTAGTTTGGGTACAATGTTGTATGACCGCGCAATTGTCATTCAAAGTGTGAGAGCGCTGAAACGTGAAAAATGGCCTGGGCAGGAAGGTGTAAAATTGCCCGGTATTGAACTGGTTAAGCTTTGAAATTGAAAGCTAGAAGCAGATTAGTTGTCATGCACAAGTGCTCCAGAGTCTATGTGCTCCAGTCTTCGTGAACTCATCTCACTAGCTCATGTTGTTTTAACTGGAGTTTTCACACATGAGCCACATTGTTCAGACATTCACAAACAGCAGTAGTTCCTCCATGCAGGTATAACAGCAACAGCCTTGCAGCCAGGTTTCAACGTGTTGGAAGTTAAATGCCAAATGTGTGACGAATCTGATACTGTAAACAGGAAAATGCAGAATAAAATCTTTACAGCAGTGTGCATTACATGATTCAGGAGTCAGTAACCCTTTCCACGGGGGCCCATTTATAAAGCAGAAAAAGTAACTTTCACTAACATTCTCTTGTGAAAAACCATCCAGGTGCATGTGTTTTAAAGAGCAGTGATTGCTTCTGCATTGGTAACTGTTTGTCAAAGTCACATTCTCGGCTTTAAAAATAGATCTCTAACCGTCATGTTTCCAGGCACTGGACAACGGGTGTGCCAGTGAACAATGGCTTGCCATAGATGTGTAGCTTGTTTTCTACTTTTGCACTCAACGTTTTTCTGCTATAGAGATTCTCCATAGCCACTGCAGGGTTAAGGAGGAGGAAGAGTTATAGGCATGTAGACAGACTTTTTGCCACTGGCAAGTCTACACTTTCAGCAACGTCAGAAAGGTGGATGGGCCATGGACAGACAAGACTGTAACTGACAGCCTTGGGATCTGACAGTTTATATGACATTTTTTGTTTGTTAAAGAAGAGTTTGTCTTTCAAGTGCCAAGAACATCCCCACAACACATCTACTGATATTAAGTCCTCATGCAGACTGGACTTTTTGCAGCTGCTGTTTTTGGCTTTTCTTTCTACAGCCAGTAAACTCCCCAACATGTTATCCTAGTGTCCATGCACACAGACTGTAATCAGCGTTGTTTTGCTGGAAAACCCCCCAGAACTAGTGGGTTTCTAAAGAAGTTTTTTAGCTGTAGAAACGCTCTAATGCTGAAAAATGCGGCGAAATGGAATTTGGAATTTCTGAGCAAAAAAATTATTTTTTGGTAAAAAAAAAAAACCCCGCCAAAAACCGTAAACACAGAAAAACATCACTAAACACTAATGCAAAAACGCTAACGTGACTTTACACAGCTAACGTTACCAGCGTTATTAAATCGCTGGCAAACTCATGCAGGCTCCATCTCCGCAACATCTCCAAAATACGTACGTTCCTAACCCCAGACACTACTAAACAACTCGTTCATTATCTCACGTCTGGACTACTGCAACTCCCTTCTCACTGGCCTACCCCAACACAGGCTATCCCCGCTTCAGTCTATCCTGAACTCAGCAGCCAGACTCATCCACCTTACCAACCGCTCCATATCTGCCACCCCCCTCTGTCATTCCCTCCACTGGCTCCCGATTGCCCAACGCATTAAATTCAAACTACTAACAGACATACAAAGCCATTCATAACGCTGCGACAAACTACCTCACCGACCTGATACCCAAATACCACGCTACCCGTAATCTTCGCTCCTCATAAGACCTCCTACTTTCTAGCTCCCTGGTCTCCACCTCCCACGCTCAACTGCAGGACTTCTCCAGGACTTCCCCCATCCTCTGGAACTCTCTACCCCAATCCATCAGACTGTCACCTACCCTCCTCACCTTTAGGCGCACCCTGAAAACCCATCTCTTCAGGGAAGCCTACCCCACCCTCACCTAACAGCCGATCTCCTCCAAGCCTCCTACCACTCCATCCCCCACAGCCACTTCCTCCTGTACCACTACCCCCTCCCTCCTACATTGTAAGCTCAAAAGAGCAGGGCCCTCGAACCCCTCGTGTATTGTATTGTTACTGTATTGTCTCATGTACTGTCCCCCACTATAATGTACAGCGCTGAGCAAACCTTTTGGTGCTATATAAATACTGTATAATAATAATAATAATATTAAAATGCCCCGTGTGCATGGAGCCTAATAACAAAAAAAGCCCAGCTGGAAATTTCTTCTAAACATTAATGCTGCCAAAATGTAAAGGACATATAATTTCATCTTCTGATCTGCATTAGGACAACAACACATACATACTTAGATCGGCTGCTAGGGGCAGCTATACAAAAAAAAAATGATAAATTAGTAGATATGTCTTCAATATTCTAGCCCAAGCTGAATAAATGTAAGAAACCAACATCAAACACCTCCCTGTCTCCTCTCTATCACGTCTGTGCTCCTCCTGCACTGCAAACACTCTTCTCACTTCTACTCTATGGCTCCCATTACTGTATATGCATTCCATGGCTGCCAAGCTGCTTCCTGGATGCTATATTGACGTGCAGTATCATTCAGGGAGGAACTCGAGGGCACTGCTTTGTCACCTGACAAGAGAAAGTGCCCTCAGCGAAATGAGGGATGGCAGCCTGCCAAAGTTGGTGAACCCTTGATGTAATTAGTCTAGCACACGTTTCACAAATAAAAAGTATATTTTGATGAATGCTATGACATGCAATCTACATATTGCTATAGAAAGTTCATATTACCAGAGCATTAGATTGTTTCTACAGATCCCACAAAGCAAACATCCCCAAATTGTAACATTCTTGACTATCCAGCTTATATTCTTATACACATTTTATTTTCGAAATCCATTCTACAAGCTGCTGAATGAAATGAAACATGATCTACGAATGGTAGGAGACTGACCTTTCAATCTTCCACCAATCATAGATCATTTTCCATTCAGACGCAATAGCATGGCTCCTATGAATGGAGGGGCTGGGCAGAAATAGCCAAGCACTCTTGATGAGCGCATGCCATTGCTCTCTTAGCTCTATTAACCCCCACCGAACCACAAGATTAAGGATGAAGAAGATGTCTACTAAATCAGGAGACAGCAGGACAAGGGACAAATCACACTGATGGAAGTATTAGCCTTAGTTTTGTTTTTTTGTTTTTTAACTAAGCTTAGGTGACAACTCAAACAAAATTATGAGTGTGTCGTCAATGGACAACTTTTGAATAGTAGTATTTTACCATTTCTCAGACACACACAATTTTGTGGCTTGCCTTGTTTGCCATTTCTTTACTTGACACTGTTATATTTAATTAAAAATTGAAATTATGTGGTGTTTGTGTGCACTAAAATTAAAAAAAGTGCAGGCTTTAAAAAAAAAAAAAAAAAAAAAACAAACAATCATACTTACCTAGGTGGATGCAGCATTGGCCTGATACTGCATCTGTCCCCCACCACCTTTAAGGATGAGAGCTGAGCAATCAGACCGCTGATTTCTCAGTTCTTGGTCTTCAGTGAGCAGAGAGCTGGTGACTCTCTGGCTCTGCCCCACTAGTGTCACTGGGCTGCATAGAGGGCAGGGTAGGTTGGCTCAGGCTCTCAGTGACGTGCTGAGAGGTTAAGCCAGCTGCTGGTCAGGCATGTGTTTGGATCCCGACATTAAAGCCAGAATCCCTCCCGAGTCTGGACCAGCTGTCAGCTGAATGCAGGTCACAGGAGTGCATAACTAAGTACGCTCCTGTGAGCCATAGGAGAAGGCTAAAAGAGCTTTGGCCCTACTTTTTTTTTTAATTAAAGATGGCCCCTTTTGCAGGTATAGCTATGTAAAACATTAAAAATAAGTGTCTGTGCTTTCTAAAATCCAATAATACATTGTCTCACTCTGCTCATGCCCAGTTGCTCTCTAATTTTAGGCATTTTTAGGCACTGTGCCAAAATTGTAGAGGCCGATCTGCTGACAGTCTAAAGATTATAGCAGAACTAAACCCACTTATTGAACAGGAAAAAAAAAACCCAAAATCAAGTTACATTCCTACCATGCCAGTTATGCCAACGATCACATTTGATTGTGTTCTCAACCAAACTGTCAAACTATCAAATGGCTGGTGTTCTAACTGATCATATGTGCAGCACCATGGCAGTTGCAGGTCAAATAGGTGGCCGTTTCCTTGGCTGAAAAGGACAGGAGGGTTTAGTTCTGCTTTAACCACTTCAGAGGATTTACCCCCCCTTCCTGACCAGGTCATTTTTTTTGCATTACGGAGCTACGTTACTTTGAAATGAAATTTACATCCTTATTTTTTCCCCCCACGAATAGTTTTCTTTCAGTGGTATTTGAGCACCTGTGCGTGTTTTTTTTTTTTTTTGCGCTATAAATAAAAAAAAATAAATAAAATTTTGAGGGGGAACAAAAAGCAATATTTTTTTTACTTTTTGCTATTAAACATGTTAAGTAAAAAATAAAAAAATTAGATTTAATCATAAATTTAGGCCAAAATGTATTCTGCTACATGTCCTTGCTAAAAAACAAAAAACTCACAATACGTGTAAATTAAATTGGTTTACACGAATGCTGTAGCGTTTACAAATGGCGGTATATACTGGGATTTTTTTTTTTTTATATACTAGTAATGGCGGCAATCAGCAACTTATAGCGAGACTGCGGCAGGCATTCTGACACTGGGTGGGAATTGTAACTGCCATGGACATCCCAATGACACTAATACAATGATCAGTGCTAATAAAAAGCACTGAAACTGTACTAATGACACTGGGCAGGAAAGGGTTAACATCTGGGGCAATCAAAGGGTTAATCGTGTGCTGTGTGTTTTACTGTGTGCTTCATTGTATGCACACTGCTTTGCATGGCTTTGAATTCAGTCCTCTGTAGGTTGATGATTTTCATTTCCATCAAACGATGGGGCATCTTTACATTCCTAACACATTACCCAGTCCATATCAGTATAGATATCCAGCGTGAGATTTTTTCCCCATTGAGATCTAATGTGTTTTCAAAGTGCTCCTTTAATTTTTTTTTGAGCAGTATATATTTACAAAGAGAAATGGTGACACATTCAATACTTATTTTACGTGCTGTAAATGGCTGTGCAGACACAGAGATGAAAAAAATCTGAAAACAAAGCAACTGTTTATGATACAAACTGATTTAGCAAACTAAATGTCATCCATTAAAGGTTTAGATCTACTTTAATACTACACTTTATGAAAGAGATACGCAACAAAAGTTTTGACAAGTTAAAATTAACAGAAACCTGCCATTTCAAGGCTCTAAGTCTTTCAAACAGTATACATTACACTTTAATAATCCATTGATGACGTCTGCCTCACCCTTATAACCATACCCACCTTTCCATTGAACTACTTTTTTAAAGAGGTGACTTAATAGCTACTCAAAATTTACCTGCACTTATGTTAATAAGAAGGCCCACCTACAGATTAGCTCGATTTACACATCAAACACAGCAGTCTCATCATTCCTGTAACAAATCTCACACCCTGTGACACACAAGGGCTGGGACTACTTTGTAAAATTTGATGTTTCCAAGTGCTAAAACAAAGCTTTCTATTCACAGAGCCTTATCAGCTTCAACCTTAAAATGCTTTTAAACCCAAAAACAAAAATGTCATATATTGCAGTTTACTGATTCTTAAATGCGGTGGCTGCATTTGTTTTATTTTCTTAGACTACTGAATGTCTTATCTTTACTTTCACCTCCTGATCCAGCCGTTTTATTCTGGCCATAGACGTATAGATCATCAATCAGGCGAGAATATTGGTACGAACATTCATACAATAATTCTTTGTACATTCGACGAATGGACAAAAGTCATGTGAAAATTTCACTTGCTTTTAACATTCAATTTCAAAACAAATGTAATTACTGAATGAAAACCACATACGCAGTTTGAAAATTCATTCAACTGAGAACTTTTCCTTCCTGCATCTTTGAATATTCCCATCACTGCGGTAGAAAACGAATGTCGATTTGACCCCACTAATGGTTAGAAAATTTCAAAAGAATATCTATAAATGTATGGACAGCATAAGGATGTCTCCACCCTGAATGGAGAAGCAACGCAGACACCTATTGAAAGTAGCACTGTCAACTTTTGGAAAGGGTAGTGTTAAGCTGGAAATACCTTTTTTTTGTTCAGCCAGTAAGCCTTTACTCAACATGTACCCTGTTCCAAACAGCTGCTGCTGTTAGTGGTCAGTCCTAAGGTTGAGGCTACAATGAAGAGTATGGGCTGTATACGCTACTAAGTAGCAAGCATTCTAGGCGCAACAATGCTGCTCCTACATGGACAAACACTAAAGATGCAATGTAAACCTAGGACTGTCAGTTTTGAGGAGTACTGATAGGATCACCAGATAAAAACAGGATAAAAAGCCGCCTGCATTAAAAAAAAAAAAAAAAGAATGACAAGAGCTAGGAAGAAGCATGTTTGTGTTTTTTTTGGGGTATATATTTTCACTTCCCTAGCCTCAGAAGAGAAGTAACTATGGGAATGTCCTGCTTAATGAAATAAAAACGTCTTCTTGAGTGCCCAACAGTAAAGGCAAAATACAGGAACATCAGTTTTTGAGCAACATATTTTGAGAAAGTAATGTAGAAAAACAAACAGTCTGAACCTTTACAGTTCAAGCAGTATTAAACCCATATACAGTGCACCCAGAAAGTATTCACAGCACTTAACTTTTCCCACATTTTATGTTATAGCTTTATTCCAAAATGGATTAAGTTCATTTTTTCCCTCAACATTCTACAAACAATACCCCATCATGACAACGAATGAAACAATGAAAGAAGTTAGTTTTGAAATCTTTGCAATTTATTAAAAAATTAAAAAATAATAAACCCCATGTACATAAGTACTCACAGCCTTTGATAAATACTTTGTTGAAGCACCTTTAGCACCAATTACAGCCTCAAGTCGTTTTGAGTATGATGCTACAAGCTTGGCACACCTATTTTTGGGCAATTTCTCCCATTCTTCTTTGCAGTACCTCTCAAGCTCCATCAGGTTGGATGGGGAGTGTCGGTGCACAGCCATTTTCAGATCTCTCCAGAGATGTTCAATCAGGTTTAACTCTGGGCTCTGGCTGGGCCACTTCAGGACATTCAGAATTGTCCCGTAGCAACTCCTCTGGTATGTGGACTGTGTGCTTAGGGTCGTTGTCCTGATGAAAGCTGAACCGTCGCCCCAGTCTAAGATCCAGAGCGCTCTGGAACACATATTTATCAAGGATGTCTCTATACATTGCTGCATTCATCTATCCTTTCATCTTGACTAGTCTCCCAGTTCCTGCCGCTGAAAAACATCCCCACAGCATGATGCTGCCACCACCATGCTTCACTGTAGGGATGATATTGCCCAGGTGGTGAGCGGTGCCTGGTTTCCTCCAGACATGATGCTTGGCATTCGGGCCAAAGAGTTCAATCTTTGTTTCATCAGACCAGAGAGTTTTGTTTCTCATGGTTTGAGAAACCCTCAGGTGCCTTTTGGCAAACTCCAGGTGGACTGCCATTTACCTTTTACTGAAGACTGGCTTCCATTTGGCCACTCTACCATACAGGCCTGAGTGGTGGGAGTGCTACAGAGATGGTTGTTCTTCTGAAAGGTTGTCCTCTCTACACAGAGAAACACTGGAGCTCTTTCAGAGTGACCATCGGGTGCTTGGTCACCTCCCTGGCTAAGGCCCTTCTCCCTCGATCGCTCATTTTGACCGGGCGGCCCACTCTAGGAAGGTTCCTGGTGGTTACAAACCTCTTCCATTTACTGATGATGGAGGCCACTGTGCTCCTTGGGACCTTCAATGCTGCAGAAAAGTTTCTGTACCCTTACTCAGATCTGTGCCTTTATACAATCCTGTCTCAGAGATCTATGGACTTCAGGGTGGATAAAAATCAATGATTTTTAAAAAAAATAAATAAATAAATAAATAATTGGATTTTTTTGATTTAAATCGGATTTTTTTGATTTAAATCGGATTTTTTTGATTTAAATCGGATTTTTTTGATTTAAATCGGATTTTTTTAAATAAAATGCTTTTTGAGGAAAATATATTACCATCCAAAGGTTATTCCATCATGAAATAAAGATTAGTTTTTTTAATTATGTAGAATAAGGCTGTATATGTTTAATTTTTTTGTAAATAAATTCCATGAATCCATTCACAATGTCATGCTCTTCCAGAGGTTTTTGTAAGATTATTGGGCAGTTTCTCTGCCTACAAGATATTATCACAGATGCTCGGTTTACTTTTGCAGTTCTCAAAACTGAATTGGACTCAGCGGAGATCACATGCCTCTTCTTCACAGCAAAAATGTTATAACATGAACAGAGTTAAGAAAAAGACCTTCATCCTAACTTCTACAAACCTATGAATACAGAATCAACCCCTTCAGTGCTAAGTTTCAAGAAGTTCAGTGAATAGAAACAATATTTTTCTGATTGTTTGGAGTGGAATAGATCTGCACAAGAAGAAAGTGAAACCAAGTGTGAGGAGGAAGGGGCTGACAGTCGAAGTTTCTTAAAATATATATATTGTTTAGCCACATTAGTTAACAAACATGGATGTTTGTTTAAGCAAATAACATGCTGTAATGTTATTAAACTGGGGATAAAAAAAACTAATATGAAAAGTTGTTATTCTAAAAATCTTCATCTACTTGCATATTAAAGTTATACCAGCAAGAATTAGTCTATGTAGAAAACTAGGATTTAAATCAGTTTGATTTAAATCAAATCCACCCTGATGGACTTCATGGCTTGGTTTGTGCTCTGACATGCACTGTTACTGTGGGACCTTATATAGACAGATTTATACCTTTCAAAATCATGTGCAATCAACTGAATTTCCCACAGGTGGACTCCAAGTTGTGGAAACATCTCGAGGATGATCAGTGGGAACAGGATGTACCAAAACTCAATTTTGAGTGTCATGGCAAAGGTTGTGAATAATTATGTACTTTTTTTTTTTATTTTTATTTTTAATAAAATTGCCAAGATTTCAAAACAAACTTCTTTCACGTTGTCATTATGGGGTATTGTTTGTAGAATGTTGAGGAAAAATTTAATTTAATCCATTTTGGAATAAGGCTGTAACAGAACAAAATGTGGCAAAAGTTAAGCGCTGTGAATACTTTCTGGATGCACTATACAATGTAATATATTGCAGCCTGTTAATCCTTAAAAAGCAGTGGCTTCATTTGTTTTGTTTTTGGCTTTTTTTCCACCCAGTGATTCAGCCAGTAGAACACTCCTGTCTTAGGTTGTCTCCATTCTACTTGAGGAATAATGGAGGAACCATTGGGCAGCAGCATTGTCAATCTGTGGGCAGGGTAGTGTTTGATGAACTTAGTGTTTCTTACTGCAACATTTCATATTTGTGATATATGTCTGTTGTACCACATACTTGTGTACAAAGCATTTTGTTCTCTTTGTATTTCTTGCTTTGTGTGAAATACCTGGTGATGCTACCAGTAACCCGCTCTCCTATTTCAAACGAACCATGATGGATGGTTTTATTAAAGCAGATCCATCTCTGTGGTCAGTTTTCTGGCTGTGCTGGGAGCACAGTTTGCCTGTCCGCCAACTTCCAAGACTTGTGCTGAAATTGCTCTCTCTGCCTCCTGCTGACACATCCCCCTGCAGTCTCCATCCCCACTTCTCATACAACTAAGAATACAGGTTAGGTCATTGTTTTTCTTTTGGGAAAAAGGTTTTACATAAATTAATAAAATCTGGCCATTATAATCTTCGCTGTCCAGTGTAAAAACTTAAAGGAAGTTGGAAATTATTTTTATCTGGTGATCCAGCCAGTAAATCTGTTAAAGTGAAAAGCCTGAAAAAAGAAAACTAATGCAACCACCACATTCTAAGCCTAGTTCACACTATCAGTAAATCGAATGAATGATTGCATTTTTCCATATTCTCATGCTACATTGAAAATTAGAATGCCTAAAACGGTATGAAAATTCTTGGACAGGAGACAACTGCACCTGCTACTGTGCAAGTGTCAAATTTTGACATGGAGATGTGCTGTGCACACGCTGCATCTGCATTCACTTCTATAGGCTGCCTGCACTCAACTCCAACATGGATGTAGACAAAGGAAGAAAAAAAAAAATCAGCCGAGTATGTATGATGGGTGCCAGTGTCTGAGTGCGCTCTAACTCTAATGCCAAAAGGACCCCACGATTTTGGATTGAGTAAGGACAATTAGAACTATTTTTTTTTTGTGTCTCCAAGCTATTCCCCATCATGTCCTGACTACTCAAGAGGACGCGAGAGGATATTGTGAGGACTGCACCTGACAGTGAAAAAAATTTTTTGCTTACCCAATGCTCTGATCTCACAGGCTCCTCTGCTAGACCAGTCCCTATAGCCTCTTCTCCCCTGCTCTCCAGCAGTCTAAGTTCCATTAACGATGCTTAGGCCAATGCAGGACCCATAGCCCTGTACTGGATGACAGGACATGGAGAACAGTCCACTGAATGAAAGAAACATTGTTTGCAGTGGGAAGTGGAAGATCGGGTAGTAAAAGTACTCTTACTGTCCCCTACACTGAACAAGCAGTTAACATGTGCAGTGCAGGCACAGCAAAACTGCAAGGGAGCACTTTTTAGTTTTCTGAAGTTCAGCTTTAAAGGATAAGTTCACCTTTTGAAAAGAAACAAATAAATGCACTTTTTTTTGCAAGTAAAAATATGTGCATTTACTAATTTTTCCTAAGGAGCCTATACAGAGCACTGCACCTGCGATTAACAGATTGCTGGTGCAAGCTCAGGCTCCTGCAGACTCTTAGGATAGCCGTTTGCCTGTAACTTGTATGGGAAGGCAGTTACTTGAGTGCAGGAAGAATCAATGAACTACCAGAGTGCTCACCAGCGCCCTCGTCGTTCTCTGAACTACAATCCATCGGCCGCAATGGCTGATTTTACTAGTATGCTATGCATTTACAGGAAACTGTGAATGAATGATGCTGAATGAATGATGTGACCATGTGGGCAGAGCCCTGCTGCTTTTAAATTGTGACAGCGGGTGTGGGGAGAAGTTTCCATGCCCACTGTCGCATGGAGAGGGGAATCGGAGATGTAGAAGCAGAAAGAGGTTTCATGTTCTACCCTAAAAACGGGTAGAACATGTTCTAAAGGTGAACTTATCCTTTATGTTGCCACATACAGACCTCTCTAACCATGCTAAGCAGCACTGATAGATGAATCTTCCACTTTGGGCTATTTTATTCTGCCAGAATACCCAAGCAGTGCTTGCATGCATATAAATAAAGATCCAACCAAGCTCCTTCGAATGGACAGAAAAAAGACTTTTTTTGATCTGGAAGTAGCTGATAGGGCCACGCAATGAGCAATCTTTGACTGATTCATAGGAACAATTGCCCCCACTGAAAGTTTTTTCCTTGATTTCTGTTCTGGTGGAAACACAAAATGCATTTACCCCCCCACCTTAATTCCCTATGGCACTGGTGATCAGGGCCACTAGAGAGAACAGATCTCGGTGACACAGATAATAAAATTGGTTCCAACCCCTCTCCGCTTTTACTCCAAAAGTTTTGCTTTTAGAAGAACATGAAACATTTGTCTAGGACTGTGTAATTGGATCTGCCACTGAGCAAGATACAAAAATTCTCCAATAAAATAAAAGAACTAAGAAATTACCAGCACAGTCTACTTGAGACGAAGATTAAAAAACAAAAAAAAAAAAAAAAAAAAATCACAAAAATAAAAAAGGATGCAGACGGTCTATGCTCCAAACATTCTAAAATGTTCCAGTATACAATATCTTCAGTGTATTGAGAAGCAACCTATAAAAGTACAATACTCTGAACTACAAGGAAAGACTATATGGAATAATATTAATAAGGTTTATAATATTGTTTGTTACACCATATATTCCAAAAATACAACTAAGAGAATAGAATAGGGATGAATCTCAGATAGTCAGTACACCGATTTAAAAATTGATATAAAAAATATAAAGAGATTAAATACATCAAACACAAAGAATATGAACAACATTACACCAATCGAGTCAGAGATCAAAGCTTTGTTACCCTTTGCACATGATGCATTTGGGAAAGTGGTCTAATGAACCATATAATGGAAAATGAAATGCAAAGCTCAACGTTAGGAGCACAGTATAACAAGATTTTAACTTTTATAAATAGTTCAGCAGTTTTAGAATGTGTAGGCTTCTGTAAAAGCCCAGATACAGCCTTTGGACCTTATTTACACTTGCTATTGGGGGCGGTACAAACAGCAGCTGAGCCTTTTTTAAGAGCGTGTTGAAACTGTGAGCAGAATTGCCGCGATTCTGCTCGCAAATCAAAAATACCATGTGTGAACGCAGACTCTGTCATGATTTCATGTGTTTTTGAGTTTTTTGCAGCTTTTGTCAGGTGTTTTTTCAGGCATTTTTCAACTAGATGTTTGGAGTGCTGCTGAAAAAGGGGTGGAGAGCTGTTTGAGCAGAAAACACGCAAAACACTTGAAAAAAACACCCCAAAAAACTCTCATCTTGTGCTTTTTAAGCATTTCCACTGAAGCCTGTGGGGACAAAAAGTATAACTTCTGCCTGATAAGTAACGCATATTCTTTTTTTGTATTACAAGTTTTGTGCTACAAGCGATAAAACGCTCAGATGTGAACAAGGGCGATTGAAAAACAATAGGTTTTTGTTTTTTGAGCATTTTCGGGCTACATGCTAAAAAATGCTCAATTGTGACCCGGGCCTTAGATTGAGAACTGAGCGATCAAACATTGCTGATTGCTCATCTCTCGGTCCTCAGCCTGCAGAGTGCTGTCAGTTACCGGCTCTCTGCTCTGCCCCTTCAGTGCTCACTGGAGCGCTGGGCTGTGCAGGGTGCAGGAGCAGCTAGCTCAAGCTCTCAGCGGATTGGTCGGGATCTTTTCAAAGCTTGGGCCGGCTCTGTGACATCAGGTGACAACAGGCTTTAGCCCACTGTTAACTTAAAATGGGTCACAGGAGTGCAGAAATAACTGCACTCCCATGACCCACAGGAGTAGTATAGCCAAAAAAAAGGTTTGCCCATACTTCTTTAAAACTGCAGTCCATTAGGATACTCACATCACTGTGCCATCATAGGGCTGAATGTTGCTGCACATTTGTGACATCACGGGGCAAGCTGCAAAAACCAGGAAGAGACAGCCAGCTCCTGATGATGTCAGAGGAGAAGGCAGAGCTGGAACTAGTAAGCAGCAAAGGAATAGCAGATTACTACAGAACATTAGATTCGCAGGGTATGTCAGTATGTTTATTGTGAATAAACCAGCAAACAAGGTAAGAAGGGATTAAAAAAATAAACAGGAAAACGATATTCCTTTTTAACCGCTTTCCGTCCGCCCTATAGCAGATATACTGCTACAGGGCAGCAGGGGTGCACAAAATCACATGTATACATACGTAATTTTGCATTTGTGGGTAGGGCCTTGGCTGTCAATCGCCGGGTCCCGGCCAGTGATTGCCAAGCATTACTGACAGAGGGAGAGAACTGTATGTAAACAATACAGTTCTCTCCCCTGTCAGCTCCTGCAGACTGCTTTGTGTGTGCTTACAGTTGAAAGCACTAACAGCCCACAGTAAAACAGCACACAGTTAACCCTTTGATCGCCCCACATGTTAACCCCTTCCTGCCCAGTGCCATTAGTACAGTGTCAGTTTATTAGCAGTGAACACTGTATAGGTGTCACTGGGGATGTCAGTGACACCAAGTCAGTTCTCCCCATGTCAGAATGCCCCCTGCAGTCCCGCTCCAAGTCGCTGATCGCCGCCATTACTAGTAAAAATAAAAAAAATCCAAAATATATATACCACCATTTGCCATCTTATATTTCAATACATTTTTATTTAAATGGTTTAAATCCTTAATTACTTCAGTAGCTGTGTGTAAGCTACACTGATAACTACTGATACGTAAAGCGGGAACCGCACTTCTGACTCCCTACTGCATCGGAATGGGGTTTATGATGGACTCCAGTTTCTGTGTTGTGCCTCTACCCCCTCACTCTACTGTGCCAAACAACACAAATGTCATCACTGTGCGCTGTGCTTTGTGAACGGCACAGCAGCATAAGGGGGTGGAGGCACAACACCAGATCTGTCGTCGATTATAGACCCCATTCCAATTCAGTAGGGAGTATTTAGGAGAACCGTAACTGCCACACCACCCCAGACCCCTCCGGTTTTTTTTTTTAAATCCCACCTAAACTTTTCTCCTGGGCTGTCCTTCATAAACATACTCAAATGCCCAGCAAACTCAGCAATGCTCTGCAGTAACCTGTGTTTTGATGTCATCTTGGAGCCAACTATCTCTTCCTGGTTTTTAGCTAGCCTCCTGATTGCATGCTGCTGTACATGTATGTCATCAGTGGGCCAACTTTAAGAACCAGGAAGGGACTGCAGGGTCCCTGTTAATGCACCGTGCTGCAAGCACTGTAGAATGCCACCCTGAGATATAACAGGCATCCCAGGAGGCAGCATGACAATAAATCTGAATGTATGGGTTAGGTTATCCCCAAAAAGTTATTTAAATAAATAACTGTAACTGTCCAATTGTGGAATAGACAGGGTGTGAAGGTCCTCTTTAAAAATTATATATATATCTCCATACATATACGCACACACACACGCGATAGATACAGAGAGATCTATGCCTGGAGCTGGGCTGAAAGGACTGATTTACACCAGGAATCGCACAGGAACGCACTGCACATTCCTGTGCGATTCACATGCGGTCCAGTGTAGGGTGACTTGAACCAATTTCTTTTGAACAGGCTGAATTGCACTGGATCGCATCAAAGGTAGTGCATGCACTACTTTAACCGCTTCAAAAGTACTGCTACAGGGCGGCACGGCTGCGCAAAATCACACACACATTATATATATATATATATATATATATATATACAGTCATGGCCGAAATTGTTGGCACCCTTGATATTTCTCCAGGAAATCATGTATTTCTCACGAAACGTATTGCATTAACACATGTTTTGCTATACACATGTTTATTCCCTTTGTGTGTATTGGGACAAAACAAAAAAAGGGAGGAAAGAAAGCAAATTCGACATAATGTCACACAAACCTCCAAAAATGGGCTGGACAAAAGTATTGGCACCCTTTCACAACTGCGGATAAATAAGAATGTTACAAGCATGTGATGCTCCTGTAAACTCACCTGGGGCAAGTAACAGGTGTGGGCAATATAGAAATCACACCTGAAAGCAGATAAAAAGGAGAGACGTTCACTTAACCTTTGCATTGTGTGTCTGTCTGTGCCACACTAAGCATGGACAACAGAAAGAGGAGACGAGAACTGTCTGAGGACCTGAGAACCAAAATTGTGGCAAAATATCAACAATCTCAAGGTTACAAGTCCATCTCCAGAGAACTAGATTTGCCTTTGTCCACAGTGCGCAACATTATCAAGAAGTTTGCAACCCATGGCACTGTAGCTAATCTCCCTGGTCGTGGACGGATGAGGAAAATTGATGAAAGATTGCAACGCAGAATAGTCCGGATGGTGGATAAGCAGCCCCAAACATGTTCCAAAGACATTCAAGCTGTCCTGCAGGCTCAGGGAGCATCAGTGTCAGCGCGAACTATCCGTCGACATTTAAATGAAATGAAACGCTATGGCAGGAGACCCAGGAGGACCCCACTGCTGACACAGAGACATAAAAAAGCAAGACTACAGTTTGCCAAAATGTACTTGAGTAAGCCAAAAGCCTTCTGGGAAAACGTCTTGTGGACAGATGAGACCAAGATAGAGCTTTTCGGTAAAGCACATCATTCTACTGTTTACCGAAAACGGAATGAGGCCTACAAAGAACAAAACACAGTACCTACGGTAAAATATGGTGGAGGTTCAATGATGTTTTGGGGTTGTTTTGCTGCCTCTGGCACTGGGTGCCTTGACTGTGTGCAAGGCATCATGAAATCTGAGGATTACCAAAGGATTTTGGGTCGCACTGTAGGGCCCAGTGTCAGAAAGCTGGGTTTGCGTCCAAGATCCTGGGTCTTCCAGCAGGACAATGACCCCAAACATACGTCAAAAAGCACTCAGAAATGGATGGCAAAGAAGCGCTGGAGAGTTCTGAAGTGGCCAGCAATGAGCCCAGATCTAAATCCCATTGAACACCTGTGGAGAGATCTTAAAATTGCTGTTGGGAAAAGGTGTCCTTCCAATAAGAGAGACCTGGAGCTGTTTGCAAAGGAAGAGTGGTCCAAAATTCCGGGTGAGAGGTGTCAGAAGCTTATTGATGGTTATAGGAAGCGACTGATTTCAGTTATGTTTTCCAAAGGGTGTGCAACCAAATATTAAGTTAAGGGTGCCAATACTTTTGTCCAGCCCATTTTTGGGGTTTTGTGTGACATTATGTCATATTTGCTTTTCTGCCTCTGTTTTATATTTGTTCCAATACATACAAAGGGAATAAACATGTGTATAGCAAAACATGTGTTAATGCAATACCTTTTTTGTGTGAAATACTTGATTTTCAGGAAAAATATCAAGGGTGCCAACAATTTCGGCCATGACTGTATATATATATATATATATATATATATATATATATATATATACATACACACACACGCAATTTTGCATATCCGGGTAGGGGGCACGTGCACCCTACCCACACCACCATTCATGGCCGCAGTTGTCAATCACTGGGTCCCGGCTGGTGATTGCCGAGCATCTCAGAATGGGGGGAGAACTGTTTGTAAACAAAACAGTTCTCTCCCCTGTCAGCTCCTGCACACTGCTTTGCATGGTTTACAGTGAAGCATACATACACAGCCCCTAATAAAACAGCACACTGTTAACCCTTTCCTACTCAGTGCCATTAGTACAGCGTCAGTGCTTTTTATTAGCACTGAACACTGTATTGGTGTCACTGGGGATATCAGTGACACCAAGCCAGTTCCCCCCAGTGCCAGAATATCCGCCAGTCCTGCTATAAGTTGGTGATTGTCGCCATTACTAGTAAAAATTAAAAAATCCCAGTATATATACCGCCATTTGTAAACGCTATAACTTTAACATAAACCAAATAATTTACACGTATTGAAATTATTTTTAGCATAGACATTTATGACAAAATTTGATTTTTTACATTTTTTTACTGGACATATTTAATAGCAAATAGTAAAAAAATTGTTGGCCTTTTTTTTTTTATAGTGCAATAAATAAAAACCGCAAAGGTGATCAAACACCGCCGAAAGAAAGCTCTACTAGTGGGGGGGGGGGGGGGAAGGACATAAATTTCATTTGGGTGCAGTGTTGCATGACCGCGCAATTGTTAATTAAAGTAACGCAAAAAATTACCTGGTCAGGAAGGGGGGGGGGGTAAATCCTCTGGAGGGCAAGTGGCTAAAGAACACACTGCAATCAGATTGTACCTCTGTACTGTGTGAACTGGCACCAAATCGTGGGAATAAACATGGACCTCTGTAGGTACTCCTTCCCTGCTGTCTTACAGGCTAAGTTCATGTTTGGAACATATTACACCTGTTATTTAGGGGGTAACATGCTCCACCTCTCCCCTGTAGCCGCTGTAACATTTTAAAATTTGTGCATCTCTGCCATGTCAAATGACTTGCAGCTCTCAATGGACTGCAAGGGTGCTGATGAACACTCTAGTCCACGGATACTTTCTCCAGCTTTCCAACAGAAAGCCCATACAGTGGTACAGGTAAGAATGCTGGAGGCCATGCCTGCCTGGGGGGAATTATTATTTTTTTGCAAAAATATATACTATAAAATATGTTTACTATTCTCCCCCACCCCCATCCAAGGGCCCCATTCACATCTACATGTGGTGAGAATGTGTGTTTGCGAGTTTTTTTCCCTGCAAAAGCATAGGCCACCCATTCACTTACAGAGCTTGGTGCATTTTGTGCGCTAGCTGCGTTTGGGTGTCAGTAAGATTTAATGACACTGCAAGCTCCATGCACATTCCCGAAATGCTCAGTTGTGAATGGGCCTGGGTGAACCGAAGCAGCCCAAATATGATTTGTTATTTTTTTTTCTTTCATTCAACCAGCGGATTAAATGAAAAAAACTGATTCCCCCAACCACACATTGGAAATGGATTGAGGAAATCACTCCCACTGAGCTATTGTGTTTTATAGCTAGAGGCGATAATAGAACGGCATTTATTCGACAGGCTGGTTGAACAAAAGTTGACTTGCTGTACAACCCCTGTCCTCACACGTGAATCCAAATTTGGTGGGTCCCTGCTAAACCGGTTGAAAGTGAATCCATGTATGGCCAGCTTTATCCTCCAAACTTTACCCAAGACTCTCTAGCCATAGGACGTTCCTTTGGCACGGCTTAAGCCCTGGTTCACACCAGTGCAGCTTTCATAGCAATAGTGCTACCTCAGTGTGATTTTAAAGCCGCAGATGACCGATTTCACTTTGGCTTGCGTTTTCATTTAACAGTAAATTAAGTCAATGCAAGTTGCAATGAAACAGAGACGTAGAGCGGGAACCTTTTTCAAAGTCGTTGCGACATATTTTGTGGCTATTTGAGCAGTTCCATTGCCACTAATGTGCTGCGACTTGTCAAGCGATTTGGAACTGGCAAATTGTATGACAAATCACACCAGTGTAACCCAGGGCTGAATCTTAAAAGTGGTTGTAAAGGCTCAAGGTTTTTTTTACCTTCATGTATTCTATGTATGAAGGTAAAAAAACCTGTGTGCGGCCCCCCTACCCCCACAGCCACCCCTAATACTTAAAGCGAATCTAACGGTTAATTTTTTTGTAAAATAACAAACGTCTATACTTACCTGCTGCGTGCAGTGGTTTTGCACAGAGCAGCCTTCATACTCCTCAGATCCCCCGCAGGCTCTCCTGGCTCCACCTGTCGGGTGCCCCCACAGCAAGCAGCTTGCTACAGGGGCACCCGCTGCTCCATGTGCCCATTCACACACGCTTGGCTCCGTCCCACCCTCTCCCCTCGTTGGCTGACTTGCTGTAATTAACAGCGGGAGCCAATGGTTCCCGCTTGCTGTTTCAGCCAAAGAGGAGGCAGAGACCCAGGACAGCCGAGGCTGTTATTCACATCGCTGGAACAACCACAAGATGAGGCTCAGGTAAGTATTGAGGGTGCTGGGGAAACTCCTGCACACAGAAGTTTTTTTTTACCTTCATGCATTTATAACCACTTTAATAGACCACCATCTCAATCCAGCAATTCGAACAAGAGCCTTGGCTCTCCAGGGACTCTCCTTCCTCATTGGCTCCGACTGCTATCAATCATAGACAGTGAGCAAATGAGGAGAGGGGCCAGGCCATGGCTGTGAGTGAATAGACACAGGGAGCAGAGGGTGCCCCCCGTAGCAAGCTGCTTGCTATGGGGGCACCGGACAGACAGGAGGAGCCAGCACAGCAGGCCTCTGGAGCCCCCATACGGATACCACTGCCGTGAGCAGGTAAGTATAACATGGTATTTGAAAAACAATATGCCTTTATTATCCCTTTAACATAACAGATTGAATACTGCTTTATACCTCACAATAAACAAAGTAAGCCCATGTACTGCGTATGACAGGTAGGTTCACCTGTGGTGTGATGGATACTGCACTTCAAGACCCTGAGAAGCAGAATACAGTCCTGTGATGTGACTGTGTGGCCCCTGAGCCAACAAGGATCTTGTCCAGGGTCAGCCTGTCTGATGGGGCACAGGATGGATGTACATCCAGCATGTATGAAGTGCCATCACCCGAGGCAGCCATTGTTCCATGTTCTAGAAATACACAGACACTTCCTAATCTACAGCCATCCTGTGTGCCCCCCTGCCTGTGTGTGAGCAGGCTGTCCTGTGTCCATCCACCCCCCAGGAGAGGCCAGCAGTGTGGAGGCAGCCCCCCGGGGAGAAGGCACGGCTCATCCATTCATGTCTATCCTTTGTTTACAAATCTATCGGCCGATCTCGGTGAGGGATCAGCCCAGCCTCAGCCTCGCACAGCCAGCCCTATCCAATCCACATCCCGATCAGTGCGATTCAGACGCCATTCTCCCACCACAGCCCTCCATCACCCCCCTCCCCACCTCCACCACATCCGCCCGGGGTCACCTCACCAGACACCGCCGAGGTTGCCTGAGACTGGGAGCCGAGGCCACAACGACCTTCCCTACACATCCCCCTCCACCCCCGGGGCCCGAACAAAGCACGGCGGCCCCGTCCTACATAACACCGCACACATACAAATCCCCCCAGCACCGGCCTCCCTCACCATGAATACGTCTGCTCAGCCATGGCGGCGGCTTCTGCTGCTCCTCCGGGGGGTCGGGGCTCGGGCCCTGGGTCTATCCGCGGCGGCTATGCAGCTTCTCACACAACATGGCGTCCGGGCCTCACGGTGAGGAGGGGCTGAGATCCCGGAGAGGTAAGCCCATGGCACATAGATGACACACGGCCAGCAGGTACCGAACTTGCACTGGCGGAGAGGCCGCGGCTGCGCGCTCGTGACTGGCGAACACCAAGCGCACTCCCGACAGCTACGGAGAAGAGCGCGCACGCGCTGTGAGAGGGGAGTGCGTCAGGTGATCAGAGTGGGCGGAGCGCTGCTAACGCTCTCTGTCCCTCTCCCACATGATGTCAGCGGGAGAAGTGCGCACACACGGCGGGCAGATAAACAGAGCACCATAGTTCCCGTATCATCGTCTATTACTGTGTAGAAGGCGGCTAGTCTGGTGTGGGGGAGCTCAGGACAATACCTGTGATGCAGGCTCTTACTATCTAGCATCTGGAAATCCTCCTTTATATTGGGTGCAGCATAGAAATATGTGGTCCCTAACCACGTGCCCTCCAGAGGATTCACCCCCCTTCCTGACCAGGCCGTTTTTGGTGATACAGCGCTGCATTACTTTAACTGACAATTGCGCGGTCATGCTACGCTGCACCCAAATTAAATTTACGGCCTTTTTTTCCCACACAAATTCAGCTTTCTTTTGGTGGTATTTGATCACCTGTGTGGTTTTTATTTTTTGCACTATAAACATTAAAGTCCGTTTTGAAAAAAACCCAATATTTTTTACTTTTTGCTATAAACGTATCCAATAAAAAAATTGTAAAAATCAAATTACTTCATAAATTTAGGCCAAAATGTATTCTGCTATTTATTTCAGGTACTTATATAGCACCATCAATTTACGCAGCGCTTTACATATACATTGTACATTCACATCAGTCCCTAACCCTCAAGGGGCGTACAATCTAAGGTCCGTGACTCACATTCAAATACAAGGGCCAATTTAGACAGGATCCAATTCACCTACCAGTATGTCTTTGGAGTGTGGGAGGAAACCGGAGTACCCAGAGGAAACCCACGCAGGCACAGGGAGAATATGCAAACTCCAGGTAGGTGGTGCCATGGTTGGGATTCAAACCAACGACCCTAGTACTACCAGGCAAAAGTGCTAACCACTTAGCCACTGCTACATGTGTTTGCTTAAAAAAAAATTCTCAATACGTGTATATGAATTGGTTTACCTGAATGTTATAGCGTTTACAAATGGCAATATATATACTGGGATTTAGAAAAAAAATATTTTTACTAGTAATGGTGGCGATCACCAACTGCGGCAGACATTCTGACACTGGGGGTAACTGACTTGGTGTCACTGACATCCCCTGTGACAGCAATACAGTGATCAGTGCTAAAAGAAAAGCACTGACAATGTAATAATGGCACTGGGCAGGAAGGGGTTAACATGAGGGGCGATCAAATTGTTATCTGTGTGCTGGGAGTGTTTTACTAGGGGGCTGTGTCAGTGTGCTTCACTGTAATCACACTGCTCTGAATGGCTGTGCACAGCCATCCAAAGAAGTGTGCCCAAGCTGACAGGGAGGAGAACTGTTAGGAAACAAAACAGTTCTCTCCGTCGGAGATCCTCGGAAATCACCAGGCGCCGGCGAGTAATCACCAGCTGGGACCCAGTGATTGACAGCTGCGGCCATGAATGGCGGCGCAGGTAGGGTGTGCGCATGGCCAGTGCACATGTGTGTCCCCTACCTGGAGATGCAAAATTATGTGTATATATACGTGATTTTGCACACGGTATATATACTGGAATTTATTTTTTTTTATAGTAATGGCAGCATGCAGCAGGCATTCTGACACTGGGTGGGAACTGACTAACTGACATCCCAATGACACTAATACAATGATCAGTGCTAATAAAAAGCACTGACACTGTAATAATGACACTGGGCAGAAAGGGGTTAACATCTGGGGAAATCAAAGGGTTAACTGTGTGTTTTGTGTGATTTACTATGTGTGCTGTTTGGAGACATGCTGCTTTGTAATTATCTGCTGTGCAGAGAGATATAAAGCAGCATGTCCTTGCTGGCAGGAGAGAGACCTTTGTTGTTTACATACAGGTCTCTCTCTTGTCAGCTTTCCCCGATGATCGCAGGGTGCCAGCTGGGACCCGGTGATTGACATCCCTTATTGCCAATGATGGCGCGGGTAGGATGGCGCGTGCACGCAGGCACCCTCTATCCGAAAATGCAAATCACGTATATCTCCTAGATTGTAAGCTCTAACGAGCCGGGCCCTCTGTTTCCTCTTGTACCAAATTGTATTGTAACTGTTATGTCTGCCTTCATCTTGTAAAGCGCTGCGCAAACTGTTGGCACTATATAAATCCTGTATAATAATATACATGATTCTGAGCAGCCCTACCGTCCTGTAGCAGTACTTCTACTATAGGGCAAGCTGATAAAGTGGTTCTAAAGTCTGAAAGTTTCTTACCTTAACCACTTCAGTACTGTGCACTTTCACATCCTTCCTGCCCAGGCCAATTTTCTCAGTGAAGTTGCATTTTAAATGACAGTTGCGCGGTCATGCATCACTAAACCCATATGATATTTTTATAAATGTTTTCCAACAAATAGAGCTTTCTTTTGGTGGTATTTAATCACCATGTGCGTTGATGAGGCTGCATTGATGGGCACTGATAGGCTGCACTGATGGGCACTGATGAGGCAGTGCTGGTGGGCATTGATGAGGTACCAATGAGGCTGCACTGATATGCAACACTGATGGGCACTAATAGGCAGCACTGACAGGCACTGATAGGTGGCACTGCCTGGCAGCACTGATAGGCAGATTGGCAGCCTTGATGGTCATTGGCAGCCCTGCTGGGTACCGATTGGCAGCATTGATGGGCCCTGATTGGCATTGATGTGCACTGTTGGGGCTGCACTGATAATCAGTGCCCTGACTATCAATTTAGATGGCCCCTTTCACACTTACCAGCTCTCCTCTCCTCACGTTGTGACAGCGTGAGGAAAGTACTGCAGATAACCAGCAAGTGTGTTTAGGTCGTGATCAGCTGTGATTGGACACAGCTGATCATGTGGTAAACGGTCGCTGATTGGCCCTTTACCATATCGGGTGTGCGCTGCAGTGGAGGTGTGATTCTGGGAGGATGTCTAATGACAACCTCCCAAAACTGGACAACCACGCTGTAGCCACCATTCAGCTACAGCACGATCAGCAGGTGTTTAAAGTGTAGCTAAAGGCATTTTTTTTAAATAACAAAAATGTTATACTTACCTCCTCTGTGCAGTGGTATTGCATGGAGTGACCCTGATGTTCCTCTTCTCAGGTCCCCCACTGGTGATCCTGGCTCCTCCTCTTCTTTGTGTGTCCCCATAGCAAGCAGTTTGCTATGGGGACATGCTGATGCAGGAAGTTTGTTGTTCTTTTGAAAATGCATTCCCTAATCACACACACTATCTCGGTGGTGTTACCAGGCTGCTCATCCTTTCCTGCACGACCGTCCTTTCCAACTAATTTTCGGTTCCAGCGAGCGGCCGGTCCACTGATTCACTAGTGAAAACAGTGGCTGAAGCTCTTGCACTTTTTGCTACCCTTCTGGCTTTGCATTCCGCTCTCTAAGGTGCCTATCCTCCCTGCACCTCCAGTGGCTGCCTCTCTATCCAGTTTCCGGTGGATCAAGTCATCCCTCTGCCTGCGGTTATGGACTTCTGTCATAATGACATGCCTGCAAATCCTTCACCCTTGTGAGTGCAATATTATGTCATTTTAATAATCTTAATAAATTGACATACTACACTATATTGGTTCCTTGGGCGCCTCTCTCCTCTTCCCCATTTATTCATTTCATATATTAGTTTTCCCAAGCCAGATTGGAGTCGGCAGCCTGGTCCCAATGGGGTTTATTTACTAAAGCTGGAGAGTACAAAAGTAGGTGCACTTCTGCATACAAACCAATCAGCTTCCAGGTTTTATTGCCAAAGCTTAATTGAAGAAGCTGAAGTTAGAAGCTGATTGGCTGCCATGCACAGCTAAACCAGATTCTGAGGGAACCAGTGTTAGTAAATCTACCCTAATGTGTCTGTATATATGTCTAGTTATACAGTCTTACCTCTGGGATTATGTTTATTCTCATGTGTTACAGTATGAAGAATTTGTTACATTGTACCATGTGGGTTTACTTTTAACCACTTTCCGTCCAGAGGATTTACCCTCCTTCCTGCCCAGGCCATTTTTTGCAGTATGATGCTGCCTTATTTTAACTGACAATTGTGCAGTCATGCAATGCTGTACTTAAATTAAATTTATGTCATTTTTTACCCCACAAATAGAACTTTCTTTTGGTGGTATTTGATCACCTCTGTGTTTTTTATTTTTTGCGTTATAAACAAAAAAAGACTGACAATTTTGAAAAAAAAACAATGTTTTCTGACTTTTTGCTATAAAACATATCCAATAAAAAAATTACAAAAATCTAATTTGTTCATAAATTCAGGCCAAAATGTATTCTGCTACATCTCTTTTCTAAGAAACAAATCCCAATACGTGTAAATTAATTGGTTTATGTGAAAGTTATAGCGTCTACAAATGGCGGTATATATACTGGAATTTTTATTTTTTTAATTTTTTTTATCGACTTATAGCGGGACTGCGGCTGGTATTCTGACACTGGGGAGGAACTAACTTCCACTGTCATCCTCAGTGACACTAAGGCAGTGATCAGTGCTAATAAAAAGCACTGACACTGTACTAATGACACTGGGCAGGAAGGGGTTAACACGAGGGGCGATCAAAGCGTAACTGTGCTTTGTGCTGTTTTACCTTGGAGACATGCTGCTTTGTATCTATCTGCTGTGTAGAGAGATACAAAACAGCATGTCCATGCTGACAGGAGAGAGGCCTGTGTTGTTTACACACAGGCCTCTCTCTCCTGTCAGCTTTACCCGACAATTGCCGAGTGCCGGCTGGAAATTGCAGGCTGGTACCCAGTGATTGACATCCCTAGCTGCCAACAGCGTGCGCGCCCCCTACCCGGAAATGCAAATCACATATATACAGGTGAAACTTGAAATATTAGAATATCGTGCAAAAGTTCATTTATTTCAGTAATGCAACTTAAAAGGTGAAACTAATATATGAGATAGACTCATTACATGCAAAGCAAGATAGTTCAAGACGTGATTTGTCATAATTGTGATGATTATGGCTTACAGCTCATGAAAACCCCAAATCCACAATCTCAGAAAATTAGAATATTACATGCAATCAATAAAACAAGGATTGTACATAGAACAATATCGGACCTCTGAAAAGTATAAGCATGCATATGTACTCAGTACTTGGTTTGGACCCCTTTTGCAGCAATTACTGCCTCAATGCTGCGTGGCATGGAAGCTATCAGCCTGTGGCACTGCTGAGGTGTTATGGAAGACCAGGATGCTTCAATAGCGGCCTTCAGCTCTTCTGCATTGTTCGGTCTCATGTCTCTCATCTTTCTCTTGGCAATGCCCCATAGATTCTCTATGGAGTTCAGGTCAGGCGAGTTTGGTGGCCAATCAAGCACAATAATCCCACGGTCATTGAACCAGGTTTTGGTGCTTTTGGCAGTGTGGGCAGGTGCCAAGTCCTGCTGGAAAATGAAGTCAGCATCCCCATAAAACTCGTCTGCGGAAGGAAGCATGAAGTGCTCCAAAATCTCCTGGTAGACGGCTGCGTTGACCCTGGACTTAATGAAGCACAGTGGACCAACACCAGCAGATGACATGGCTCCCCAAATCAACACAGACTGTGGAAACTTCACACTGGACTTCAAGCATCTTGCAGTGTGTGCCTCTCCATTCTTCCTCCATACTCTGGGTCCTTGGTTTCCAAATGAGATGCAAGAGTTGCTCTCATCAGAAAAGAGGACTTTAGACCACTGAGCAACAGACCAGGTCTGTTTTTCTTTAGCCCAGGTAAGACACTTCTGACGTTGTTTGTTGTTCAGGAGCGGCTTGACAAGAGGAATACGACATTTGAAGCCCATGTCCAGGATCCGTCTGTGTGTGGTGGCTCTTGATGCACTGACTCCAGCCTCAGTCCACTCCTTGTGAAAGTCCCCAACACTTTTGAATGGCCTTTTCTGACAATCCTCCAGGCTGCGGTCATCCCTGTTGCTTGTGCACCTTTTTCTTCCACACTTTTCCCTCCCACATAACTTTCTATTAATGTGCTTTGATACAGCACTTTGGAAACATCCAACTTCTTTTGCAATTACCTTTTAAAGCTTTCCCTCCTTATGGAGGGTGTCAATGATGGTTTTCTGCACAACTGTCAGGTCAGCAGTCTTTCCCATGATTGTGATTCCTACTGAACCAGACTGAAAGACCATTTAAAGGCTCAGGAACCCTTTGCAGGTGTTATGGCTTAATTAGCGGATTAGAGTGGGACACTTTGAGCCTAGCATATTGCACCTTTTCACAATATTTTAATTTTCTGAGATTGTGGATTTGGGGTTCTCATGAGCTGTAAGCCATAATCATCACAGTTATGAAAAATCACGGCTTGAACTATCTTGCTTTGCATGTAATGAGTCTCTCTCCTTTATTAGTTTCACCTTTTAAGCTGCATTACTGAAATAAATGAACGTTTGCACGATATTCAAATTTTTCGAGTTTCACCTGTATGTATATATATATATATATATATATATATATATATATATATATATGTATATGTATATATATATATATATATACATATATGTGATTTTGCACAGCCCTGCTGCCCTGTAGCAGTACTTCTACTATAGGGCGGTGGGAAAGTTGGTAAGTTGTTCCAAGGTCAGTCAATGAGTAGACCACTTTGTTACTCAAACACCAGCAATTTGTTTTACTGAATTCATCAACAGCACCATATCTGTGAACGAGCGCCACAGGCAATATTTTTTTTTTTTAGCTCCAGGATGGTGCATCGCTGGATTGGAGGTGAGTATAGTTCCGCTTTAATGCAAGCAATGCATTAAAGTGTTACTAAATCCACAACAGTAAAATTAGGCTGTATATGCAGTAGAGCATGCTTATTATACTCATTGTGGAACCTAAGGGGTTAATCCTCTGCATTGTGTATAAAGGCTGTTTGATCCTGTCTTCTCTGATCCTCCCCTTCTTTCAGTGTCCCGTCTTATCTCCTGATAAGACATATCCTGTGGAGTCACTCTGCACATGCCCAGTTTGATGTGTATTGCTAGAGAGGCTTTTTTTTTCTTGGGAGAGTGCAAGTGATCAGCACAAGGCCAATCAGCACTGTCCAGACAGAGGTCAGGGGTCCTGCATCCTAGAGCAGAAAGAAAACTCCTCCTACAAGCTTTAACTAATGTTCGGCTGGACACTGATTGAAGTCACAAGACTGCTCTAACTGCTGATGAGAAAAGATATTTAGCAGTTTATAGTTACTAAAATAATTGCATTTCTATGTTGTGTGTACTGTGGGAGACCAGATATAGTGAATGCAGGGTCCTGGGATTAGTAACACTTTAAGGTAAAAAAACGTTTTTAAGTTTATTATCACTGTAAAGCAGAACTAAACCCATTGATTAAACAATTTAAAAAAAAAGTTACATTTCTGGCATGCCAGGAAAGCCAATGTAGGCCATACATGGGTCGAATTCCAAACGATTTGTCGGTCAAAATATCATTTTGTTTCAGGACAGAAGGAAGTCAGAGTCCAGTTCAGGGGGTAGTCCACGGAGCTGTTGGGTGGATATACCTATGAAACTGAGGGGACACCAAAGGGGGACAAACTAAGTGCAGCATACACAACAATAGCAGCTACACTCAAAACTGACAACTCACATGGGTGTGGAAGAAATGGCACATATAATCAAAAATCTGTTATGTGGCACTCCTGTGCATGAGGAGTATATTGTCCCATCCAAAAATTCTCCAGCCGCAGAGGTCTTGTGTAGGAACCAGGGGCCGGACGAGAGCCAGGGAGTAGGATATTGCTAGGCTATCGCTATAAAACAAACGTCACAGTCAGTCCAGGCTCTGCAAGGATCCTGATCATATTGTCAGGATCCACCCAGCTGTCTGAATGAAAGCTGGCTCCAAAGCCAGCTATGCCTACCCCTCTCCTAGCCCGGTGCTCAAGTGACAGTCACTGCTCTCAGCTATGAGCAGACTAAGAACCGAGTGATCAGTGGTGATGTAATCACTCAGTTCTCAGTCTTAGAGCTGATGTGGGACAACTGCAGCATCACTTCAATACAGCAGCATAGAGGTGAGTATAGATGTTTGGTTTTTTTATGTACCCCAATCTTCTCCATTGAATATACCAATATATCATACCATTAAGGTATGCCAGAAGTTCAGTGAGTTCTTCACGTCTTGTGCTTGTCCTGCTTTTCCTAGCCCTATCAGTTATCAGCCCAACCCAGTTCACTTCAGTACTATAGAATGATGATGATGTTATGATCCTACTACCAGTCTACCAAACCAGAACTGTCTATGCAGTCTTTGAAGATATGAAACAACGACAATGCTCTGGTAGCTAGAGAAAATGCAATCTTTGCCTAGGTTTCTATGCAGTCTTCAAAGATATGAAACAACCACAATGCTCTGGTAGCTAGAGATAATGCAATCTTTGCCTAGGTTTCAAATTACACGAGTATTATGAATCAAAGTCATTTATTTGTAGTGTTACACCAATACTGGTATCAGTGCCAATACTAAGCACTTGCAATAGTACTCGTACGCCTGCAAATGCTCCAGTACCTGAAACCGATACCTTTGTGGTGCGATTTGAGCCTATACAAATTGAATTCGCTCTAATCACACTGCAAAGAATCGCATGTGATTTGAACTGAAATCTTGCTACTTCAGCTGAAGTAGCAGTGTGATTCCTGTCTGAGTAATATATGGTTTTTCATGCAGGTGCGGTATGATTTCAGCCACTCATTTTGCATGGGTTTAAATTGCACCGTAAAAGTATTGGTATTCGGTATCGGCGAGTACTTGAGCACAAGTATCGGTACTCGTACCAAATGTGGCTCTGAAATTGTGCTACTTCAGCTGAAGTAGCTCAATTTCAAAGCTGCTGATCAGTGTGATTTCATGTGCGGCTTGCCCACATCTGTGTGACGTCACGCACAGATGTTAATGCAAGTCACATATGAAATCACTAAAAAATAGTGCAGGAACCTTTTTCAAAATTGGTGCAAGTCGGAGTTGCAACGATCTGAACAATTCCATAGCCACAAAAAGGGCGTGACTTGTCATGTGATTTTGAACTGTCAAATCACATGACAAATTGCACTGGTGTGAACGGGGGCTAAATAGAAGAGTGGTACTTATTAACTCAGTATATTAATGTGGTTTAGTAATGCTGAGACACATCAACTTCGTTCACGTGAATTATGATTTTTATTGATAGATTTGCTGTAAACAAAAAAAAACACATAGTTGCCAGCTGATATTTCATAGTTAGTCTGGCTGAAAAAAGACAAAAGTCCATCCAGTTCAACCATTAAACAAAAAAAAAGTTATAATCCTACACCCACAGTTGATCCAGAGGAAGGCAAAAAACCTACCAAAGCATGATCCAATTTGCCCCTGCAGGGAAAAAAATTCCTTCCTGATCCCCCGAGAGGCAATCGGATATTCCCTGGATCAATGTTATATATAAATGTTAGTATCCAGTTATATTCTGTGTATCTAAGAAAGAATCCAGACCTTTTTTAAAGCAATCCACTGAGCTGGCCAGAACCAACTTATGAGGGAGTCTATTTCACATTTTCACAGCTCTCACTGTGAAGAAACCTTTCCGTGTTTGAAGATTACATTTCTTTTCCTCCAGACATAAAGAGTGCTCCCTTGTCCTCCGTGATGACCTCAGGATGAATAACTGCACACCGAGTTCACTATATGAACCACTGATGTATTCATACATATTGATCATATCCCCCCTTAATCTCCTCTTCTCAAGAGAGAATAAATTCAGTTCTTCTAATCTTTCCTCATAGGTGATCTCCTCAATGCCTCTTATCAGTTTGGCTGCCCTTCTCTGTACTTTCTCCAGTTCCCCAATGTTCTTTTTGTGAATTGGTGCCCAAAACTGATTCCAGATGAGGTGTTACCAGGGGCGGACTGACCATTTGGAAACTCGGGCACTGCCCGAGGGCCTGGGGTCATTAGGGGGCCCCATGAGATGCCCCTGGTACCTTTTTCATAGGCTTTTTTGAGTTTGGGCAAGGACATAGGGGCCCCATGATCTATTTCCCGGGGGCCCCATGAGTTGTCAGTCCGCCCCTGGGTCTTACTAATGATTTGTACATCAAAGTGAAGTCTATACCTCTTTTAATACAAGAGAGGATTTTGCTCGCTTTATAAACCGCAGCTTGGCATTGCATGCCATTATTAAGCTTGTGATCTACCAGAACTCCCAGATCCTTCTCCACCATTGATTCCCCCAGTTGTACTCCCCCTAGTATGTATGATGCATGCATATTCTTAGCCCCCAAGTGCATAACCTTACATTTATCAACATTAAACCTCATTTGCTACATACTTGCCCTATTAAACAGTGCATTGAGGTCGGCTTGTAAATTGGAGACATCCGATAAGGACGTTATTCCACTGCACAGCTTGGTGTCATCTGCAAAGACTGAAATGGGATTTATAATCCCAGAACCTATATTGTTTATAAATATATTAAAAAGTAAGGGTCCCAACACTGAACCTTGGGGTACACCACTGATGACACTAGACCATTCAGAGTTTGAATCATCAACCACTACTTTTTGAATACAATCTTTTAGCTAGTTTTCTATCCATTTACATACGGATTTGTCCAAGCCCATAGACTTTACCTTACACATTAGCCGTGTGTGGGGAACTTTGTCAAGTGCTTTTGCAAAATCCAAGCATACCACGTCCACCTCCACCCCTCTGTCCGAGGTTTTGCTCACCTCCTCATAAAAAGAAATCAGATTTATTTCACAACTTTTGTCTTTCATGAATCCATGCTGTCTGTTGCTTAAAATATTTTTTTCCAGCAAGAACTCATGTATGTGGTCTTTTATTAAACTCTCCAGTATCTTCCCAACTATAGAAGTTAAACTAACACGTCTGTAATTACTTGGTAAAGATTTTGATCCCTTTTTAAATATTGGCACCACATTGGCATTACGCCAATCCTGTGATACTATGCCAGTCATTAAAGAGTCCCTAAAAATGAGAAACAATGGCTTTGAAATGACAGAGCTCAATTCTTTAAGGACCCGTGGGTGTATGCCATCTGGTCTAGGTGCTTTATTCACCTTTATTCTGTCTAAATATTTCTGGATCATATCAGTTATGAGCCAATGTGGATTATCTGGAGCTGTGTTAATACCATGCCCATTATGGACAAGAGCTCCCCATGCTCCTTTGTATACACAGAACTGAAGAAGGTATTAAATACATTTGCCTTCTCTTTGTCCATATTGATGGAGACAGTTAATCAGTAGGATGTGTGTGATTGTATGGTGTGATTTTAAAGGCTCATGATACTGTATGAAATCATTTTTCTTAAGATTCAATTATAAGCACTTGCCCTCCAGAGGATTTACCTCCCTTCCTGACCAGACCATTTTTTGCGAGACAGCGCTGCTTTACTTTAACTGACAATTGCGCAGTCATGCAACACTGCATCCAAATGAAATGTATGTCCTTTTTCCCCACAATAGAGCTTTCTTTTGGTGGTATTTGATTGCCTGTGCATTTTTTATTTTTTGTGCTATAAACAGAAAAACAATATTTTTGACTTTTTGCTATAAAAAAATTTTAAAAATCAAATTTCGCCATACATTTAAGCCAAAATGTATTCTGCTCCATGTCTTTGCTAAAAAAAATTCCAAGAAGTGTAAATTAATTGGTTTACGTGAAAGTTATAGCGTCTACAAATGGTGGTATATATACCATGGTATATATATATATATATATATATATATATATTTTTTTTTAATACTAGTAATGGTGGTGATCAGCGACATATAGCGGGACTGCAGCGGGCATTCTGACACTGGGGGGAACTAACTGCCACTGACATCCCCAGTGACACCAATACAGTGATCAGTGCTAATATAAAGCACTGACACTGTACTAATGACACTGGGCAGGAAGGAGGCTTGTGCCCCCTACGCGGAAATACAAAATCACGTATATATATATATAATATAGATTTTATGCAGCCCTGCCGCCCTGTAGCAGTACTTCTGCTATAGTGCAGTCGGGAAGCGGTTAATAAAGCCAAGGACACATTTTTTTAATGTGTTATGTAAAGACCCGAAAACAATAATCCACTCAACTCACATAGTAAAAAGTACAGCACAGAAGGGCACCTTTTAACAGAAAGTTGAACTCTTGGCTTAGGGTCAGTCAGAACTGAATGGACTATTGCAGTATATCATTGTAAGGTTATAGAGATTATGATTTTCCAGGTACCAAGGCAGTCCCTGCACTCTCGTGAATTGTTTAGGGGCAGAAAAATATTTCTCTGTACATCATGTTTGGAAGACACATGATCATCTATACTAGCCATTCTCACCCTGGGTTCTCTGGAGCCCTAGGGTTCCTCCAGAGGTTGCTACAAGTTCCTTGTCTGATTGATTTCCCATTTGATGGTGCCAGCATAGTTCTGGGGCCAGCACCGATGGAGGAGCCAGTGGTATGACACCAACGATCTTTTTAGTTGTCTTCAAGAGTGGCATTCTAATCGCCTGTGTAAGAGAGCCAATCTTCCCAATGATCTTCAATGGAAGGTGCATTTTTCTCACGAACCCTGGTTCGCACCAATGCGTTTTTTAGTGCTTTTTGCAGAAACACACTACAGTCCATTTATTATTATTATACAGGATTTATATAGTGCTAACAGTTTACTCAGCGCTTTACATTATAGTGGGAGACAATACAGTAACAATACAATACAAGAGGGATTTGAGGGCCCTGCTCCTTGGAGCTTACAATCTAGGAGGGAGGGGTGAATGGTACAATAGGTAATAACTGTGGGGGATGGAGTGGTTGGAAGAGTAGAGGATTCCAGTATTAGCAGAGGGTGGGATAGGCTTCCCTGAAGAGATAGGTTTTCAGTGATTGACTAAAAGTAAGTAGGGTAGGTGATAGTCTGATAGATTGGGGTAGGGAGTTCCAGAGGATGGGTGACGCCCTGGAGAAGTCTTGGAGACGAGCATGGGAGGAGGAGATAAGGGAGTAGGAGGTCTTGCGAGGAGCGGAGTGTACGGTTTGGGTGATATTTAGAGATAAGATCGGTTATGTAAGTTGGGGCAGTGTTGTGGATGGCTTTATATGTCATTGTTAGTGTTCTGAATTTTATCCGTTGGGCAACTGGGAGCCAGTGGAGGGTTTGGCAGAGAGGGGTGGCAGATACAGAATGGTTAGTAAGGTGGATGAGTCTGGCAGCAGCATTCATGATAGACTGAAGAGGGGATAGCCTGCGATGAGGTAGGCCAATGAGGAGGGAGTTACAATAGTCGAGGCGTGATATGACAAGGGAGTGAATAAGTTGCTTAGTGGTTTCCGGGGTTAGGAACGGTCATATCTTGGAGATGTTGTGGAGGTGAACTCTACATGATTTTGTCAGCGACTGGATCTGGGGCTGGAAGGACAGATGGGAGTCTAGGATTACACCTTATACCCTGGCATGAGGGGATGGACTGATGATTGTGTTATTGATATTTATAGTGAAGTCAGGGGACGTGGCACGGGCTGGGGGGAATACTAGGAGCTCAGTTTTGGACAGGTTGAGTTTGAGGAAGTGGAATGACATCCAAGCTGATAAGTCACTTAATAGGCTTGCGATGCGAATGGAGACTGAAAGGGTGAGGTGGGGGGTAGAGAGGTAGATTTGCGTGTCATCAGCATAGAGATGGTACTTAAAGCCATGGGAGTTTTATTAAGTGACCAAGGGACCAAGGGATGGAGAAGAGAAGAGGTCCAAGGACAGAACGTTGAGGGACCCCTACAGAGAGAGGGAGTGAAGAGGAGGTGGCAGCGTTATAGGTAACATTTAACATGCTTTCCTATGGGACATGTTCACATCTATGCTTTTTTGAGCGGCTGAGTTTTTAGAAAGGGTCAGGGACTTTTTTAAATGCAAAAAGCAGCAAATTCAATAGAGAAGCTGCTAAAAAGGCATGTAGTGTATTTTTGTGTGTTTTTTTCTGCCCAGCAACCAAAAATGTTTCATTTTAACAAAAAAACAATGCAAAGCATGGCAAAAACGCATGTGTAAAAATGCAAAGCTCAATTCAAAAAGCATTAGAAAATGGATCACAAGCAAAAAGCATAGGTGTGAACCAAGCCTTTTTTAGTGTTCACACCAATGCGTTTTTAGTGCTTTTTGCAAAAATGCACTACAGTCCATTTAACATGGTTTGCTATGGAACATGTTCACATCTATGCTTATTTGGGCTGCTGCGTTTTTGGAAAGGGTCAGGGACTTTTTTAAAAGCAAAAAGCAGCATTTTTGCTACAATAGAGTTCAAAGGAAAAGCTGCTGAAATGCATGGTAGTGAGTTTTCGCCACGTTTTCACCATGTTTTGCATTTTTCTTCTGCCCAGCAACAACAAAAAAATTCCACTTTAACAAAAAAAAAAAAGACCTGAACAAAATGCGGTAAAAACGTGTAGAAAAACGCAAAACAAGCTGCAAAAAGCACTAGAGAAAGCATCAAACACAAAATGCATATTTGTGAACCAAGCCTTATACTTGATGGACTTTTTAGCAGGGGTTCCCCTAGATCTAAAATCAATTTTGAGGCCTGGTTAACACCAATGCGTTTTTTTTTAATGTGCTTTTTGCATTAACGCATTACAGTCCATGAACATGGTTTCCTGTGGAACACGTTCACATCTATGCTTTTTTAAGAAGCTGCATTTTTTTAAACGCAAAAAGCAGCTACAACAGAGTTCAATGGAGACGCTGCTGAAACACATGTAGTGCATTTTTGCCGTGTTTTTGCTACATTTTGTGTTTTTACTCTGCCCTGCAATAAAAACATTTCCTCTTTACCAAAAAAAAAATGCTAAAAACACAAAGCGAAATGGAAAAAAAGCATTTGTAAGGTATGAGGAATCACTCACTATAAACACTTTTTCCATGCAAATATGCTTCAACACTTTTGTAAAATGTGTACAGTTCTTGGAAATTCTATTATATATTTACTCTTATATATTAGTACATCTCTAGAATTTTATAGCGCAGCTGGTAAAACCTCCACTGGGGTAAAAATGCTAAGAAAAGCTGATCTATACCCTCACATTATACAGTTAATATTTGTTGGTCTAACATTAAATCTAAACCAAAATCTGTTTAAAAAGCATGACCATTTCAGGTCTGGCCACTTACAAGACTAGCTCGGGGCAGTTTGTACCACCTCAATGTGAGAAGTTTTTCCTACTTTTTAAAAATGTATTTCCTTAAAACCATTTTCCTTATGGTCTTTATTAAGCCTCAAAATGAGAAGCAAACGATAATGCAGACATTGTAAAAATATATTTTCAGTGCTTTTTTTTTAAATGTCCAAAATGTACAGTACAGTTCATTCATGCATAGTAAATTCTTAACACGTATGTGTGATATCCCTACCCCGGAGCAAGGCACGTGGTGTCCTAGTTACTGAGTGACTGATGAACATTTTTGTAGTTTTGTAGTAAACCATTCAACCATAGTTTTACAAATTTGTCTTTATGTAATCTGTACCTGCAATTACGTTTACAGACCCCTTTAAGCCATTGCTTCTGTTTTTCAGTGTCAATGGCTTGTCACTTTTCACAATCCTGTTAGAAATTGCAAGGTGTATCACCACTGATTGACTATCAGCTTGGTCTGCCTTAAAAAAAAAGGTAATTGAGTGCAGCAAAGATGTCACCGGGTGAGATAACACCTATCTGGTGAGCAGTATTTTTACATAATATATTGCTAGAAAGAAAGCATACAGGAAGCATGAAAAAAACATATATCACTTTCTTTACATTGAACTTTCCTTAGTAGTTAATTTGTCATGTTGGAGAAATATGAACATATATATTAAACAAAGGAAACTAAAATGTAAAAGTAACACAGTCACTGATTCTCTATCAACGAATAAAATGTGAAATTATGAATTGGTTGATATTGGTTACTGCACTACGTTCTTTTTTCCCTGCCCAGCCTTGTCCGCTAATACCAGCTGCGCTATAACATTCTAGAGATATACTAATATATAAGAATAAATATATAATAGAATTTCCAAGAACTGTACACATTTTACAAACGTGTCAAAGCATATTTGCGTGGAAAAAGTGTTTATAGTGAGTGCTTCCTTATACCTTACAAGTGATTTTTGAGCAGCTCCATAGATTTCAGGCTAGAAAAAAGAAAGAAAAAAGGGTGTTCTAGGGTGACCCACCGATATCTACATGTACATATAAGAAGTCAGTTTCTCAAACATGAATCCATACCGGGCCTCTTGGCTCACCAGCAGAAGTTGGCTTCCTATTTGTTTTTGTCAGCCACTAGAACAATTGCTCAGGCATGGAAGACCCCGTTTGTCCCTCTTCAGGGGGTGCGGGACCGTATGACCACTATGATGCTCAATGAACAGATGTCAAGTATCTGTAATGACTCCCAACGGAAATTCTTGAAAATATGGGAGCCGTGGTTGCAATATCCCTTTCCCACGCTCCCCCTGGCTTGTCTGGGGTTGTGATGTTGCTCAGTATTGCCATTCTCTGAACCCTGCTCTTGGTCTTGTCATCTTTTTCCTTTTGTACTCCACTTTCCTTTTCTTTTTTTGTTTGTTTTTGGTGTGGCAGTGGATAGCTGCCTTTGGTTTGAGTTATTGTCAGTGTTATACCAATGTTTTTATCATTTATGTGCCATTGATAGCCCCTGCGTGGGCGCACCTTTTGCTCTGTTGGTGTTAGAGCACTGTTTTCTTTATTTTTTTATGTGCAATTGATGGCCCCTGCGTGGGCGTGTTTTATTGCTCCTGTCTTCTTAAACTGTTTATAAATGAATAAAAACATTGAAATACAAACATGAATCCAGTATGAAAAATCTTTACTTTTATTAAACATACAATAAAAACACATATGTGCACAACTCATCAATAAAAATGCATAAACTGTTCATAATACAGAGTTAAACTTGTTGTTTTTGTTAACATGTTTCCCGGTAACTACCGCTTCTTCAAAACATTAAACTCAAGTATGACACATATCCATCAAATCTAAAAACAATATGGATAGTACCAAGGTGCAATCATATGCATCCGGGCTGCGGGGAGGCATACAGAAGAGACCTTTGATGAAAGGGAGTTCTCAAATTCTCTAGAATCTAGTATAAAATGTAGCTTAGATCACGTGTTCAAGAAATGGCAACATCCAAACAAGTGGCCTCATATAACATTTCCTCCCATAAAGTAAGGGGAGAAGTTAGATGAAAGACCAGACCAGATGCCATTATGAGAAGGTGTAATAGAGTATGGAAGAAGGATGAGTATTCCTAACATACATTTAATTGCCAAAGGAATTGGGACACTGCTCCAAATCACTGAATTCAGGTGTTCCAATCACCTCCATGGCCACAAGTGTATAAAATCAAGCACCTAGGCATGCAGACTGCTTCTACAAACATTTGTGAAAGAATGGGTCGCTCTCAGGAGCTCAGTGAATTCAAGCCTGGTAATGTGATAGGTTGCCACCTGTGCAAAGTCCATCCATGAAATTTCCTTACTACTAAATATTCTACGCTCAACTGTTTGTGGTATTATAACAAAGTGGAAGCAACTGGGAACAACAGCAACTCAGTCACTAAGTGGTAGGCCATGTAAAATGACAAGCGGAGTCAGCAAAGTGCGCAGAGGTTGTGAACTATCTGCACAGTCAAAAGCTAAAGACCTACAAACTTCATGTGGCCTTCAAATTAGCACAACAACAGTCCACAGAGAGTTTCATGGAATGGGTTTCCATGGCCAAGCAGCTGCATCCAAGCCTTATATCACCAAGTGCAATGCAAAGCGTCAGATGCAGTGGTGTAAAGTACGCCGCCACTGGACTCTAGAGCAGTGGAGACGCGTTCTCTAGATCGATGAATCGCGCTTCTCTGTCTGGCAGTCCGTTAGACGTGTCTCGGTTTTGCGGTTGCCAGGAGAACAGTACTTGCCTGACTGCATTGTGCCAAGTGTAAAGTTTGGTGGAGGGGGGATTTTGGTGTGGGGTTGTTTTTCAGGGGCCCCTTAGTTCCAGTGAAGGGAATTCTTAAGGTGTCAGCATACCAAGACATTTTGGACAATTTCATGCTCCCAACTTTGTGGGAACAGTGTGGGGATGGCCCCTTCCTGTTCCAACATGACTACACACCAATGTACAAAGCAAGGTCCATAAAGACATGGATGAGTGAGTTTGGGGTGGAGGAACTTGACTGGCCTGCACAGAGTCCTGACCTCAACGTGATAGAACACCTTTGCGATGAATTAGATCAGAGACTGTGAGCCAGGCCTTCTCATCTGACATCAGTACCTGACCTCACAAATGTACTTCTGGAAGAATGGTCAAACATTTCCATAGACACTCCTAAACCTTGTGGACAGCCTTCCCAGAAGAGTTGAAGCTGTTATAGCTGCAAAGGGTGGACCAACTCAATATTGAACCCTACGGACTAAGACTAAGATGCCATTAAAATTCATGTGTGTGTAAAAGCAAGCGTCCCAATACTTTTGACAATATAGTGTATATTTCCAATTGGCCCCTCACGTCCCCCTGACCATGTGGATCCCATAGCCTTATGCACACAGGGACTAATAATAAGACAATAAGGTGCACCTTGTCATGTGATTTGGAACTGTAAAATCGCATGACAAATTGCACCGGTGGAACTAGGGCTAAAACCTGGAAGCTGATTGATTTCCATGCAGAGCTGCACCAGCTTTAGTAAATCAACCCCTATGTGTCATGCACAAATAGTCATTCACAGGTGTATTAGAAGACCATTTACAGGCAGAGAAGAAAAAACACCAAAGGCATATTCGGGAGAAGAGCCAAAGAACAGAAAAAAAGCAGAATGAACCTAAACATGTCTAAGAACACATAAATGCTAGACGTTTCTAAGCATTAATGCATTCCAATGGTCAGAATAACTTAAAGTGGTTGTAAAGGCTCAGGAATTTTACCTTCTGTGTGCAGCAGCCCCCCCATCTCGATTCTGTCAATCACAGCCAGTGAGCCAATGAGGAGAGAGCAGCGGCAGGCCGAGCTGCGTCTGTGTGTGAATGGACACACAGAGCAGTGGCTCTGGAGCGAGCCTGCTCGGGTACTCTCATAGCAAGCTGCGCATTTTTAAGTAGCATTTTCCTGCCAGGAGTTCTTGTGTTCAGAGGGGCTTTTACAGATGCCCCGCGTGCATGAGGCCATAATTTTAAGTGAAGATACTACATACTGGAGACTATCAAATCGCCCCTAAAGCTGGCCATACACACATTGATTTTTTTCTGGAAAAAAAAAAAGATTCCTTTATTTATGCTACACAGCGTGGGTGGATGAATGCAGGTATTGCATTCTGACAGCCAGCACAACCATTTGCCAAGGCAACCAAACAGTGCTTGCATTTGATTGGATTCAGTCAACAATTTCCTGCCCTGCTCCTTTCATTTTTCAGTCGAGGGATATGGGTGAGAGGCAGCATCAGGAACCGGACACTTGAGTATGACTAAAGACTTTAAAAAAAAAAATAATAATAATGAATACACATACAGTATATTTGCAGAAAAACAATGCACATCTACAGTATTATTTGTTTGCAAAAAGGGCCTGCAAAGCATTGCAACCATAATAGCTGGATCACGGGTGCACTGCCAATCTCCTGCAGACTCTTTATCCAGCTCTACGTCTGTACCGAGGTACAGGCTTTCAGCTAGAGCAGGGGTCTCCAAACTGCGGCCCGAGGGCCGGATGTGGCCCCTTGCTACCCTTTATCCAACCCTTGGGGCGCTATTCCTCCAACTGAGACCAACAATGGGGCAGTACTTCTTCCCATGAAACCAATGATGGTGTACTATTCTTCACACTAATACCAATGGTGGGGCACTACTCCTCCTCCTACTAACAACCCTGAGGCCATGTTTATTCTCATTGATGCTGGGGCCAGGACATTTTCTATCCTCACTGGCCCTAATCCGGCCCTCCTAAAGTTTAAAGGACAGTATACTGGCCCTTTGTTTGAAAAGTTGGAGACCCCTGAGCTAGAGGACTGGAGGAAGTGTGCATGGACTACGAGTGCGCTGATTACTGCACTTGTATTGCATTGAGAACTACAAGTCTGTCTGCCACGTTGGATAGCGGGACTTATAGTTTATTTATTTAGGGCTCATTTACATTGCAGCAAGGACTACCACTCTTCTGAAAAGTGCACCATGCTCCTAAAAAAGTATGCAACAGAGTGCTAAAGGTAGGGTTATTCTTTAAGATAATCAACCTAGTATGAACAATTAGAACACATTCACAGTTGTGCGACTTGTCATGCAACCTTGGGGTCCAAAGTCACATGACAAGTCGCACCCCATGTTTCTCCATGAGTACTATTCATATCCGTGTGACTTCAAGTCGCAGCCACTTGAAAGTAGTTCCTGCACTACTTTGCTCCGACTTTCATGCGACTTGAGGGCCACAGACTTCAATGTAAACCCTCCAAAGTTGCATGAAAGTCGCATCTGAATGATATACATGCAACATGTTGTGCAACTTGTGTGTGACTTTGCAGAGCACAAACCATCATCCTTGGTTAAAGCAAAAGTTGCACCAAAGTTGTACTCATCCAAAGTCGCATCAAAGTCACATTAAAGTTGCATCAAAGTCGCACTGTAAAGTCGCAATGAAAAATGTGCAATTTTTAAATCACATTAGTGTGAATGAAGCCATTACAGCTGAAAACATTGCAGTTTCCTATGACCAAGCGTGTTGCCAATGTTTAAAAAATGCTCAGGTTCCACTGAAGGCCCCACAGGGAAAACACTAGCTGAAACAGTAGTCAAAACATAAAGAACACCACTACTGCGCATGGAATTTTGGTGACTGTGCGAGTGCATAATGTAGAACCGGTCCAGCGTCTGCCTGAATTGATGTATACAGGGAATTTGACATGCTGGTGCTGAATTTCTAAAGCTCAATGAAAGAGCTTTATAGATTTTGTGCAAATTTTAAAAACAGCATTTCCATTAAAAGTGTGAATGAATATTTTGCGCTTGCTAAGATTCCCTGGTTCCAAGGTTCCCTGTGTCTACTAAAACTGTCCACATACTAGTAGAATTTTGTTTGAAACTTTTTGTTTCATTTAATCACATTTATAATTGTTAAAGGGGTCAAATGAACATTTGTTTTTGATCGCAGTGACAAGAAAATATAAAGGAGCAGGTTGGAAATTTTTTCTTGAGCAAACAAATTTGTAACAGTGTTTGTGTTTTTTGTTCAGGAAAGCCCATTCATTTCAAACTCAAATGTTAAAAGCAAAGTAAATTTTGAAGTACTTTTGAATGACATACGTGAGATCATGAAATGTACTGAGATAGATGTAGTTCAAAAATCTAAATTATATAATCTAAGCTATAATATGTGTTTCTCACAAACAGTAGTTTGACATATTCATGGACTCTATCTATCAGAAACACCTGGTTGATCCCACCAGTCCCCCTTCTTGTCTTTTCTAAACTTACCACGCCGAGCACAGAGGCAGATCTGCGCTTGCACGGTCAGTTTATGTCCCTGGGCTTGCCAACCAGAGGTACAGGATGCGTGCATAAGCACATATTAAATATACAAAAAATCCCCCTGCGCTCCACAGAACCTAGTGATCAAAAGTGAGCTGCTATCACCTATTCTTTATACCTCCAGATATGTGCAAACAAATTATATAAATGATGAAGCGCTCAACTTATATCATTCAAAATTAAATAATAATCAATCTACAAAAATCTAGTGCAAAATCCCCCACATAAATTATACACCCCCTAGTGGTCAATAGTAATATTCAACAGAATGACACTTAAAACTGTGCAAAGTAATAAGTATTATACAAAATATAATGCAAGATCAAAATTCAAAATTATTAGTGATGCCACACTGTGTAAAATAATAAAAGTGTTCAATACACTGTGGTTATGATTTCACTCCATGCTGCAATTGTGCTCTTTGTGACTCTTGAAGTGACTCCCCTCATTAATAGCCAAAGTGCCCCCTCACCTTCAACATTCGACCCTTGCGGGTCACAAGGCTTTATATATATATATATATATATATATATATATATATAATATATATCTGCCAGGATATTGATACTCCACTGCCTCCACCGACTTTAATCAAGATCCTCCTCCAAGCAATGGGTTCCTCTCAAATACCTTCCCTCACAATACGGGCTCAAAAACAGGGCGTATATGCAAGAGAAGAACAGACCTCCATAGTGCAACACTGTTTTAATGCACTCAAGGTTAAGATAACAAAAACGCACTCACATATCCTCCAACAGAGAGAAGCAATTTCCCATGTGCTATGGGTATACTCAGGTGTACCAAGATGGCGTCCGAACCCGGAACCGGAAGTACGTCACCCCTATGACCGGAAATACGTTGACGCGTTGCGCCACGATCACGTGGCTTCTTCAGGATCCTGATCCTGGCGCAACGCGTCGACGTATTTCCGGTCATAGGGGTGACGTACTTCCGGTTCCGGGTTCAGACGCCATCTTGGTACACCTGAGTATACCCATAGCACATGGGAAATTGCTTCTCTCTGTTGTAGGATATGTGAGTGCGTTTTTGTTATCTTAACCTTGAGTGCATTAAAACAGTGTTGCACTATGGAGGTCTGTTCTTCTCTTGCATATGCGCCCTGTTTTTGAGCCCGTATTGTGAGGGAAGGTATTTCAGAGGAACCCATTGCTTGGAGGAGGATCTTGATTAAAGTCGGTGGAGGCAGTGGAGTATCAATATCCTGGCAGATATATATATTATATATATATAAAGCCTTGTGACCCGCAAGGGTCGAATGTTGAAGGTGAGGGGGCACTTTGGCTATTAATGAGGGGAGTCACTTCAAGAGTCACGAAGAGCACAATTGCAGCATGGAGTGAAATCATAACCACAGTGTATTGAACACTTTTATTATTTTACACAGTGTGGCATCACTAATAATTTTGAATTTTGATCTTGCATTATATTTTGTATAATACTTATTACTTTGCACAGTTTTAAGTGTCATTCTGTTGAATATTACTATTGACCACTAGGGGGTGTATAATTTATGTGGGGGATTTTGCACTAGATTTTTGTAGATTGATTATTATTTAATTTTGAAGGATATAAGTTGAGCGCTTCATCATTTATATAATTCATAAGCACATATTGCCTGTATTTTCTGTAGTCTTTTAAGCCACCACATTCCCCACACAGCCTGTAGGAGAGTGGAGTGGAGAATTTGCTCAGCTGCCACACCCCTCCAACCTAACCTGTAGGAGAGTGGAGTGCAAACTCTGTGTGGCTGTCATGCCCTCCCCCCCCACACACACAAACACACACACACACACACACACACACACACACACAAAACCTGTAAAAGAGTGGAGGTCAAAGTCTGCTCAGCCCCTGTGACCCTCCACCCAATCTGTAGAAGAGTAGAGGGCAAAGTCTGTTCAGCCACCACAACTCTCCACCCAACCTGTAGAAGAGTGGAGTGCAAAGTCTGCTGAGCTACCAAGACCCCTCCACCCAACCTGTAGAAAAGTGGAGGGCAAAGTTTGTTCAGCCACCACAACTCTCCACCCAACCTGTAGAAGAGTGGAATGCAAAGTCTGCTCAGCCACCACACGCCTCTACCCAACCTGTAGAAGAGTGGAGAGCAAAGTCTGCTCAGCCACCAAGACCCCTCCACCCAACCTGTAGAAGAGTGGAGGGCAAAGTCTGCTCAGCAACCACACCCCTCTACCCAACCTGTAAAAGAGTGGAGAGCAAAGTCTGCTCAGCAACCACACCCCTCTACCCAACCTGTAAAAGAGTGGAGAGCAAAGTCTGCTCAGCCACCACACCCCTCTACCCAACCTGTAGAAGAGTGGAGGGCAAAGTCTGCTCAGCAACCACACCCCTCTACCCAACCTGTAGAAGAGTGGAGGGCAAAGTCTGCTCAGCAACCACACCCCTCTACCCAACCTGTAGAAGAGTGGAGGGCGAAGTCTGCTCAGCAACCACACCCCTCTACCCAACCTGTAGAAGAGTAGAGTGCAAAATCTACTCAGCCACCACACTCCTCTACCCAACCTGTAGAAGAGTAGAGTGCAAAATCTACTCAGCCACCACACTCCTCTATCCAAGCTGTAGGAGAGTGGCATGCAAAGTCTACTCAGCCACCACACCTCTACCCAAACTGTAGAAGAGTGGAGGGCAAAGTCTGCTCTGTCCCATGACCCCTCCATCCAACCTGTAGAAGAGTGGAGTATGAAGTCTGCTCAGCTACCACGCCCCTTCACCCAACCTGTATGAGACTGGAGTGCAAAGTCTACTCAGCCACCACGCCCTTCCACCCAACTTGTATGAGATTGAAGTGCAAAGTCTAAACATCCACCACTTTACTCCTTGCCTGTGGGAGAGTGGAGTGCAAAGTCTGCACAGCTTCCATACCCCTCCATCCAACTTGTAAGAAAGTGGAATGCAATATTTACTTAGCCATCACTTTACCCATTGCCTTGCCTGTAGAAAAGTGGAGTGCAAAATCTTGTCTGCTGCCATATCTCCCCACCCAACTTGTAGGAGAATGGAGTGCAATGTCTACTCAGTCACCATGCCCTCCCCACCCAACCTATAGGAGAGTGGAGTATAAACTCTGCTCAGCTGCCACGCTGCCTATGCCCAACTTGTAGGAGAGTGGAGTGCAATGTCTGCTCAGCCGCCATGTCCCTCCCCTGCCCAGCCTGAAGGAGAGTGGAGTTCAGAGTCTACTCAGCTGCCACACCCGCCCCCCAGCTGTTCCTGTAGGAGAGTGGGGTGCAAAGTCTTCTCAGCTGCCATTGTCCTCTCCTGCACAGCCTGGTAAAGAGTTTGTTCAGCCACCACACCCCCGTCCAACCTGTTGGAGAGTTGGGTGCAGAGTCTGTTCAGCCACCAGGCCCCCCTCACCCAGCATGTAGGAGAGTGGAGTGCAGAGTCCATATATCCACCATGTGCAATGTACTGAATAGTGTAAATGCTTAAAGAGATCCTGACATCATTGTAAAGCCCACAACCCCAACTCAGTTATACTCCCCTTTACAGTGCAGCACAAAATACCCAGTGCATTTGAGTGTGGGGGAGTCTGTGGCCATTTCCTATTATGCAGTGCTCATAATAATTAATTAATATACTTGAAAACTTGCACATGACAGAAGAAATGACACCATGGCCTTTTTAAACTTCAGCTCCAGCTAATGCCTAATATTTTGTGGTGTCTGCAACAGAGCAATGAATAACATGGGAGCACGAAGATAACAAGTATACATAGGTTATAGGGTGAGCTTTAGAATGCTTTCACAGTGCCCCACTGCGGTTTGGCCACAGTGTGGGTGCAGCGCAGTGCACCTGCCTTTTTCATGTGGGTTGCCCATGGTTTCAAATGGACTGCAATTATGTCCTGTGTTTTTAGTTTGTGTTGTGAAAGTCCACCGAAAGTACTGCATGCTGCATCTTTAGTGAGCTTTCAGATAACGCACCAAGAATTCAGGACACAATATAAGTCTATGGGAAAGCACAGGTAACCTGTATGAAAAGCGAAGATACACTGCATTGCCCCCAAACCAGTGTGAAAGCCCTTGTCATTATACTCTGAATAGACAAGGCAACAGTGTTTTTTAAATGAGAATCCCTATATTGATCTGACTGATTATGCAGGAACAATCACAGCAGGAATCAGAGTTTGATCTTTGATTCTTTACTGTAACAAAGAAACATGAAGAAGGGCGTATTTTTTTTTTTTTTATGGCTGTTATGTATGTGAAAAAGATCATTAAAATGTAAATAACCCTATGAAAGGTATGGTAACAATTAAAAAGATTGCTTCAAAGGTGTTCAGGACCTGATAAGCACAACTCAAACATGAGATAAGAAAGGGTGTAGTGAGCTGAAAGAGCACAGTCTTGCATTAAGTCAGCATTGTGCTGGGCTGATCTCAAAATGGAGAATTGAACACCTACTTACCTTATCATAATGTTCCTTTACTAGTGCTTATCCATGGAAGCATAATCATGGTTGGTTGTTCTTCTCACTTCCAACCCACAAGACCAATATGATTCTATAAAAGAAAGCAACAGCCCTCCCTGTCCCCGTTCTCTTTTCTGTCTTCAAACCCCACAGGATCCTGGACACTGTTCCCAAATGAAATTTATATAATTTTTATTCATGCAAAAAGAGCTTTCTTTGGTGGTATTTAATCACCACTGGGATTTTTATTGTTTGCTATATAAATGAAAAATACCCCCAAACCCCCCAAATTTTGTTTAGTTTCTGTTATAACATTTTGCAAACAAATAGTCTTTTTTCATAAATTTAGGACAAATGTATTTTACTACATTTCTTTGGTTAAAATAAACTAAATCGGTGTGTATATTATTTAGTCAGTGTGAAAGGTATAGAGTTTGCAAATGCAGGGCTTAAAATTTCAAGTCCTGAGCTACTAGCCAGGCCTTAAGAGTTACTTGCCACCAACAAACACACACAAACAGAGACACCTGTACATACACACACAGAAACATGTACACACATGCACAGAGACACATGTACAAACACACACATACAGACACATGTATACACACACAGGCACGTACAGACACGCATACACACAGATACATGTACATACACAGAAATACACACGCACAAACACATGTACATACATACACAGACACATAGAAACGTGTACGTACATACACACAAACACACACATGTACATGCACACACACACAGGCACATGTATACACAGACACATGTACACACACAGACACATGTACACATACATGTACATATACGCAGATACATGTACACACACAGACACATGCACACACATGTACATACACGCAGACACATGTACATACACAGACACACACATGTACACACACACAGCCCCCCCCCCTATAAAAAGTTGCAGTACTTTGCTGTTCACTCACAGAGCCAGGTACTGCACTCTAGGGGGAGGCAGAGAGCACAGCACACGCTCCTTCCTTTGCTTTCACTGCGCTCAGCTATTGGGCAGTCTGACGGCTCCCAGTGCCAATGACAAATCAGTCCTGCTCAGCAAGACGGCCCTGGGGGACACACTCGCCCCCACCATAGTTTCCATTCGCCATTGGCGAGCAGGCGAGTGGAAATTTCAATGCCTGAACTATGGTATACAGTATATATTTGAAAATTGATCGAATGACCCCTTTTTGAAAAGTATACAGTCCAAAATATTTAGTAAGAGGCATGGTGAGTTTTTTGAAGTTGAGATTTTTTTTGTCAGTTTTTTGGAAAATGAAGAAATTGAATAAAATTAGTTTTTTTTTCTACCCCCAAAAGAGCCACTTGTATTTTTGCCCAGGTTTCCCTCTTCTTCGCCCTGCAGCCATGCACCAGGTATTTTCCACAGCCAGGTACACACATTCTTTCGCTTGTTGTCTTCAATAACTAGTCTAGGGGATGTTTGGTTTTGGAGTTTTATTGTAGAACTGTGGGGAAAGGAATGGGGAATTTAGTAGGATACTCCAAAAGTAAAACTATTCACACTGAGGACATCTGAACTTATCTCTTAGTGGAGCACTGATGAAGTCCTGGCTGAAAGTAAATAGCAGACTTCTCTTTAACCACTTGCCCTCCACAGGATTTACCTCCCTTCCTGACCAGGCCATTTTTTGTTTTACGGCACTGCGTTACTTTCACTGACAATTGCGCAGTCATGCAACACCGCACCCAAATTAAATTTACATTCTTTTTTCCCCACGAATTGAGCTTTCTTTCAGTAGTATTTGATCACCTGTTCGTTTTTAATTTTGTGCGCTATAAGCAAAAAAGGCCAAAATTTTGTGAAAAAAAACAATATTTTAGACTTTTTGCTATTAAACATTTCCAGTAAAAAAAATTTAAAAATCAAATTTCATCATAAATTTAGGCCAAAATGTATTCGGCTACATGTGTTTGCTAAACAAAATCCCAATACGTGTAAATTAATTGGTTTATGTGAAAGTTATAGCGTTTACAAATGGCGATATAGATACTGGGATGCGATCAGCGGCTTATGGCGGTGATCAGCGACTTATGGCGGCGATCAGCGACTTATAGCAGGACTGAGGTTGGCATTCTGACACTGGGGGGGAACTAACTTGGTGTCACTGACATTTCCAGTGACACAATACAGTGATCAGTGCTAAAAAAACAGCACTGACACTGTACTAATGACACTGGGCAGGAAGGGGATAAAGTGAGGGGTGATCAAAGGGTTAACTGTTGCACAGCCATCCAGAGCAGTGTGTCCGAGCTGACAGGGAGAAAGATTGTTTGTAAGCAAAACAGTCTTCCTTCCCGTTGGTGATTGTCAGTAATCACCTGGCACCAGCGGGTAATCACCGGCTGGGACCCGCTGATTGACATCCGCGGAATATATAAGTTATTTTGCGCACCCGTGCCACCGTGTAGCAGTATATCTGCCATACCGCAGCGGGTAAGCAATTAATTTGTAGTAACAAGTAGTTTAGGAGTAGTAGTAGTTACAGGGCTGAGCTCCTCAGGTACAGGCCTGTTACGGCAGACTGTGGCAGTCCAGAAGTGATAAAACTGAGCAAAGTCCATTGCAGTAGCAACAGTTGGATAAGCTCTTCAGAACACTAGCCAGGGCTCCCTTTTCTCAGACCCAGGCTGACAATCAAGCACCAGAGGGGGTAGCAAAGCACACAGCGTCCCCAAGAGCTCTCAGTGTTTGTACTGACAAGGCACAAGGACAGAACTGCAACCTCCCTCCAATCTTCCAAGCGACCCTCTCACTAGAGATACCAGACAGATCTTTGGCAGACAGCTCCCCTTACTGTAGAACCAGGGTCACTTTTCCTAACTTCAGGCCCTCGGGTCACCCACCTGAGGCCCGCATGGCAGCAAGTGCCAGGTGAGGCTGCCTGCCTCCAGCCTGGCTTGGTGTAATCCTCTCCCGGGAACGACGCTGAACATGTGTGCTCACAGAACATAAATATCACTTTCAGCATGCAATGGGGCCACCCTCCCCAGCAATTGGCCAGGGCTGTATCCGTATTAATGCTGCTCATTTGCCTAGTTCCCTCCCAGGTTCTGGAAGGCTCTCATAGCTTCCTGAAGGAAGAACTCAGACAAACTCAAACAGCACCAGAGCATCATGAGTAGACCTGACTAATCCATCACAGCACTCAGTTAAGAAGAGAAACACAGCTATACTCATCCGAACTATACAAATCCTAGTACCTAACTAGGAGGGTGCTACATTTACATACTGTCACCCAGTGCAGTACAACGTCATCAGGTGTGGTGGTGAAAAGGGATACTGACTGGTGACAGTATGTAGAAAAAAAATTAAATACCTTTTTATTCAATTTTGTACTATTTTTTTTACATACTGTCATCAGAGTAGTTCAGTGTCACCATAGTGTACTACTCTGTACTACTCTGCAGGGGGTGACCAGGGATATTATTTTTACACTGTTAATGTTTATAACAATGATGATCACTGTTTATAAGCAATAGTTACCTTTCATGAACGGTTTTCCATTCATGACAGCTTGCTTTTTGTTGACATGCTGCGATTGGCTGTAGCTAATCACATGGTACAGGGTGTCAGGTACCATGTGAAAGCTGTGGGACAATCACAGCTTCATAACACTAAGCAGGCCATTGTGAATGAAAACCATTTATGACTATTTTGTTTACATTAAAATAATGTGATCGCTATGATGAATCAAACCCTGGACACATAAAGCAACAAACAGGGATGTTCAATTTATGTCGCCCGATGCCCAGGACATGCAGTTCCGGGCGCCAGGCAGGTATTTTTTTCTTACCTCTTTTTTTTTTGCACCTCTGGCACTGCCGCCCAATTGCTTCCACACAGTCCACTATGGTGCCAGCCTCCGCCCCCCCCCCAACCCACACACACATTGTCTCCTGGGCTCTGCTTGCCCATCTGCGGGCCCGGGACAGTGGCTGCCGATGCTTATAGGCAGGGCAAACAAGGCGTTTGCCTAGGGCGGCAATTTTTAGGGGGGCGTCACGGTGCCACCGCCGCCCCCTTCCGACAGAAGGGACATTTAGTACAGGGGCAGGCAGGGGGTTGCTGTGTCTTACCTGGCTCCGGTCTCAGTCCCACGACTATCCAGTCCAGGAAGCGCTGCTGGAGGAGGGGTAGAGAGGTCCACAGGTCCGGTGCCTGGATGCGATGTGTGGGTGGGATGACACCCTCTGAAAGCTCCGCCTCCTCACTGGTGATTGGGCGCCAGAATTGTAGCTCAGGAAAGGCACACAGGTGGCCAATCACCTGCGAGGAGGCGGAGCCAAGCGGCAGCGTGAACATCGAGTGAGGGAGCGGCCGGCCCGGAGTGAATGAAGGAGGACAGCTGACCGCCCGGTAAGTGTGCCGTACAGATGGTGCTGCTGCAACCAGGTATGCTGGCTGAAGCAGCACCTAGGCTGGAGCAGGGGTCAGCAAGTTAAGAGTCATTGGGAGGATTAGTGCCCCATCATTGGTGTCACTGATACTAATGATGGGGCATTATTCCTCCCACTGACACCAATGATAGGGCACTATTCCTCCCCCCACTGACACCAACAATGGGGCACTATTCCTCCCCCCACTGACACCAACGATGGGGCACTATTCCTCCCCCCACTGACACCAACCATGGCACACTATTCCACCCCCCACTGACACCAATGATGGAACACTATTCCTCCCACTAACACCAATGATGGGGCACTATTCCTCCCACTAACACCAATGGTGGTGTACTATTTCTCCCACTAACACTAATGTTGGGACACTATCCCCCCACTGACACCAATGACAGAGCACTATTCCCCCCCCACACACTGACATCAATGATGGGGCACTATTCCTCCCCCCACTGACACCAAGGACAGGGCACTATTCCTGACACCAATGATGGGGCACTATTCCTCCCCCCACTGACACCAATGATGGGGCACCGTTGGTGTCAGTGGGAGGAATAGTTCCCCACCGTTGGTGTCAGTGGGAGGAATAGTGCCCCACCATTGTTGTCAGTGGGAGGAATAATGCCCCACCATTGGTGTCAGTTGGAGGAATAGTGCCCCACCATTGTTGTCAGTGGCAGGAATAATGCCCCATCGTTGGTGTCAGTGGGAGGAGGAACAGTGCCCCATCATTGGTATCAGTGGGAGGAATAGTGCCCCATCATTGATGTCAGTGGGAGGAATAATGCCCCACTGTTGTTGTCAGTGGAAGGAATAGTGCCCCACCATTGGTGTCAGTGGGAGGAATTCACTGATTTTCGTGAATGATTGAACTGCAAGTCCCAGCAGCCTTAGCGGCTGTTGCCTTGTAGTGTTCAATGAACTACCATGGTGCTGTGGAGCGCCGTGGTAGTTCATTAAATCTTCATGTCATTATATCTTCGTGGTCATACATCCCGTACGGGCCAGCCAAGCAGATATTCTGACAGATCTACAGGAGACCTGCATGGCACCAGAGATCTGATCGCTGGTGCGATGCTTTCCAGGCTCTTTCAAACAAAAATAATAAATGCACATTTTTTAACCTGCCAAAAAAATGTGCAGTTTTTTTTTGTCTAAGAGGTAAATGTATCCTTTAAACACTTATCTTTGTATTTTTTCTGCAATTATTCATTTGTGCATTTTGGTTTGATAATATGTGCATATTTTATTAGATGTTTGGAATGAACAACACACTGTATGTAATGTTATCTATTTATAGCAGCGCAGCATTATATTATTTTATTGTATTATTTGTGTCATTTGGAGGAATAATGCCCCGTCATTGGTGTCAGTGGAAGACTAGTACCCCATCATTGGTGTCAGTGGGAGGAATAGTGACCCATCACTGGTGTCAGTGGGAGGAATAGTGCCCCATCATTGCTGTCAGTGTGGGGGGAATAGTACCCCATCATTGGTATAAGTGGGAGGAATAGTGCCCCATTGTTGGTGTCAGTGGGAGGAATAGTGCCCCATCATTGGTATCAGTAGGAGGAATAGTGCCCCATCATTGGTGTCAGTGGGGGGCATAGTGCCCCATCATTGGTATCAGTGGAATGAATAGTGCCCCATCATTGGTATTAGTGGGAGAAATAGTGCCCCATCATTGGTGTCAGTGGGAGGAATAGTGCCCCATTGTTGGTGTCAGTGTGGGGAATAGTGCCCCATCATTGATTTCAGCGGGAGGAATAGCGCCCCATCATCAGTGGGCAGAGCTCTAATAGGAAGAGGTGGAGCCTAAATAGGAAGGGGTGGGGTTTACAGATGAAGGGCTGGATGTTGAACAGGAAGGGTTGGTCAAATTTAGATGCGGGGGGTGCCCGATTTTAGTCTTGCCTAGGGCAGCACAAAACCAAAATACACCACTGCTTATAGGGGAGGGAGGAGAGCGGACACATCCGCTCCCCTCCCCTTCTCGTCCTGACCCGGAAGTGATGTGATGTCACTTCTGGGTCCCTGTTGACAGGTTCCCATCCATCGAGGCCGGGAAAGAATATAAAGTGGTGCGATGTGCACTGCTTTAGATTCAGTGGAGCACAGGAGAGATATGCAGGGACTTTTAGATGTGCGATAGAAAAATATAAGTGAAAGTTACACCCAAGCATATAACACCCCTCAAAATTTTTCAAGCCTCCTCACCCCCACATATGTACACACGTACAAACATAAAAGCACTGGTGAACCTACACATGAAAACGACGATTGCGATAAACATGTTGCATATCGCTGCACATGCCAGAATGAGAGCAATAATTCTAGCATCAGACCTCCTCTGTAATGCTAAACTGATGACCTATAAGGGACTTTAAAAGTGTCACCTATAGAAAATATAGGGTGTGATGATCGTGGCGCCAGACCCCAGCCCTTCTCACCAAACTCGTGACCCCGAAGGACTAGCCAATCTAAAACCGTGCTGTCACGTGCGTAACATTGCCACGCCCAGCTGCACCCTGCACAATGATTTTCCAGCTAATGGACCACAATCGATGTACCTGCAGCCTGAGCGCGATTGTTACTGGGTCAATTTAATTACGCAATTAACCCTTCACACTGCCACCACCTCCTTTTTGTACAGAGAAAGAGGAAACTCGGCAATATCAGCAATAACACTATGATGTTTGAATAATCGTCAGTATACCACTGTCACCGCAGGCAGTGATATACCGAAGTTTAAAACACACACACAGTAGCGCTTTTCAGAGGCAGGGGTTCTGAGTTTGCAGTAAAGAGCTTTAGAAACAGTTCAACACTTTCAGAAAGTAAGATTTATTACTAAAAGGTCAAAAGGGTGCAATAAAAATATTTACAGAAAAAGATGTAGCCAATATATATATAAATATACAGACAGTAATAGCACAGCAAAGAGATAACAGAAAGGAATTTAGATAGATAAAGTACTTGCCAAAAGCCTTGGGTTAAGCAACTTTCAAATTTTCTGAGCAAAAGGGCATTTTCTCCCAAAGTTGGTTCCGATGTTAAAAATGGAGAATTCTTCAACTCAGCTCAACTCAGCTTAGCTTAACTTTTTTTTAGGAACTCCACAGGGTGTCTCCCTGACTCAGGGAACCAATCGCCTCATTTGGGGAGGGGGTTATGTAGGCGGGACTCAGGCTTTGACCAAAGCCTTCTCAAATTATACTATGGCCAATAACTTTTCCTTGGTACATATAACATTCTATTCACAAGTAGATTAATACCCAGAATCATCTGCTGAACGGTTAGTTATGAAATATGAAATATCTGCTTGAATGGTTAAGGAGATATAATTTTCTGCTCTCCTGTGTATGTCAGATAGGGGGTTTAATATACCCGGCGACTTGTCTTACAGTGAGCCATCCGAATATGTGTTCCATGTTTGCGTAATTATTTCCTATTTGGAGATATAAAATTATATGGAAAACTGGGTTTTAAAATGTAAGATTGTTTTTATAACCACCTGGAATGTCTTTTGAAGCTCAGTGAGGGCTGGTTTATGGCTTGATGACCCCTTCTCCAGGAAGGGTATTGCAGACAGAGGGGCACCTAGCTAGTGTGGGATTTACAGCCCTGGAGCTCTCCCACTGGGGCCTGTTGCCTTTTGAACTCAGCAAACACACACAGACCACATTCCTGAGGGAGGGGGGAAATTGGAGGAGGAAGCCTGATTTGAGAGAGAGAGATGATACAAAATGGAAGATTCTTAACAAGATGGATGACTGCGTCCATCTCGGTGTGCACGATTGCTACATAGGGTACTAAAGTTTGTTGCCATTTCACAAGCGTGCGCAAATGTAAGGTTTGACATGTTCGATATCTATTTACTCGATGCAGCTTGTCTTTTATATTTTACCAAAAAATAGGGTACTTTATTGCTTTTTTAACTTAAGTATATTTTTTACTGAAATGTTGCGTTTCCTAGTCCTTTGTAATAATATCATGTGACATAAAAAATTGGAACTACCACTATTTTATTCTCTAGGGTCTCTGATTTCAGAAAATATATAATGTTTGGGGGTTTTGTGTAATCTTCAGGCCTTAAATGATTTTTTAAACAAGTGCAAAAAAACGCAAAAACAGCTTTGGCAGCGAAAGGGATAAAAGGATAAGCCCGACACTCCCCTTTCCTGAGGAGCAGCCAATTGGTGCTTTTTACACTGCAAGGTCTCTCTCTTCCTTGCTAGTCCCCGGGTGCAGTGCTGGAGACAAACAGGGAGGGGAGGAGGAGATAAACAGCACAATATTAAAAATATTAAATGTTTAAGTCGCCATAAAGCCCCTTTTGTTTTTAAAAGCCCCAGACATTACTTAAAGCAGATTTAAGGACCACCCTATAGCAGATATACTGCTACAGGGCAGTACCTGTGCGCAGAATCACGTATATATATGTGATTTTGCATTTCTGCGGCCACGGATGTCAATCACCGGGTCCCGGTCGGTAATTACCCGTTGGCTCCCGGTGATTAACGAGCATCTCCTATGGGGAGGAAGATTGTTTTGTTTACAAACAACCTTCCTTCCTGTCAGTTCGAGCACACTGCTTGGGATGGATGTGCATAGCACAGCCATCCAGATCAGTGTGCTTAAAGTGAAGAACACACCCCCTGCCCCCTAGTAAAACACTCCCTGCACACAGTTAACCCTTTGATCGCCCCTCACATTAACCTCTTCCTGCCCAGTGCCATTAGTACAATGTCAGTGCTTTATTTTTTTTGCACTGATCACTGTATTGGTGTCACTGGGGTGTCAGCAGGGGCAGACTGACCATTTGGAAACTCGAGCACTGCCCGAGGGCCCGGGGCTAGTAGGGGGCCCCATAAGATGCCCCTGGTATCTTTTTCATAGGCTTTTTTGAGTTTGGGCAAGGACACAGTGGCCCCATGATCCCCTATTGCCCGGGGGCCCCATGAGTTGTCAGTCCGCCCTGGGTGTCAGTGACACCAAATTAGTTCCCCCCCCCCAGTATCAGAATGTCTGCCGCAGTTCTGCTAAAAGTCATTGATCGCTGCCATTACTAGTAGAAAAAAAAAATCCCATTATCTATATCACCATTTGTAAACGCTATAACTTTCACGTAAACCAATTAATTTACACATATTGGTATTTTTTTTAGCAAAGACATATAGCAGAATACATTTTGGTGAAAATTTATGATGAAATTTGATTTTTTCAATTTTTTTACTGGACATGTTTAACCACTTAAAATCCAGACACTTTCACCCCCTTCTTGTACAGGCCAGTTTTCAGCTTTCAGTGCTATCACACTTTGAATGACAATTGTGCGGTCATGCAACACTGTACCCATATTACTTTTTTAACATTTTTTGAGACAGATAAAACTTTATTTCGGTGGTATTTATTCACCACTGGGATTTTTATTTTTTGCTATATAAATGAAAAAGTCCAAACATTTTGAAAGAAAAGTGTTTTTCTTATAAAATTTTGCAAATAAATAATCTTTCTTCATAAATCTTGGCCAAAATGTATTCAGCTATCTTTTTAGTAAAAAAAAATAAAAACCCAAATTACTTTATAACCAAAAATGATAATTTCTAAAAAAATGTTTTTACATTTATATTTTATTTTTTTTATTATTATTTATGATTTGGTGTTGGTTTTTTTTAACATGCTGTCACCCTAGCAGTACAGTGTCACCATAGTTAGCATTTATTAGTGGTGTAGCTATTGGTAACCAAGCAGACATCTTTTGAGGGAATATTACTACACAATAGCTACATTGCAAATGACCCAGACACACTTATTTGGCAATAAATCTCCCAGGCACATTCCTCTCTGGCTGTTCAGAATGATCAGAGGCTTTCGCTTCAGTTAGGATTTATAGCATATGCGCCTAGGGAAATAGAAAGGAAGGGTGAAGGAGCACACACTACCTGGAGATTCTACATAAAACACGTTCCTTGGTCTTCTATATGTCTTCCTACCTTTCTTATTGCCTCTCTCACACAGTTATACTGGCTGGGCTTTTAAAGATGAATTCCAGGTGTGGATATGTGATACATAGATGCATTCATCCAGCTTGGACCAATGTATCTCTCTATCCTGGGCAATGCCCCAGGAAGCTGCATATCAATGAAGTAGACAACACTACTTCAATGATCTCTACCTGCTTCCAAGTCCTGTGCTGAGCAGCAATTCAAAGAATGCTTTCCATTTTCTGAATGAATGCAAAGCGTGTGCATGCATTCAAGAATACATCCACAACACTGCCCCTAGCTACATCACCAACCTCATCCACAGATATCGTTCAAAGCGCCCGCTCTGATCCTCCCAAGACATCTTGCACTCTAGCTCCCTCATAACCTCCTCCCACACTTGCCAGGACTTCTCCAGAGCCTCTCCCATCCTCTGTAACTCCCTATCCCAGTATGTCCATTCAGCCCCCACCCTGTCTGCCTTTAGGCTATCTTTGAAAATTCACTTATTCAGGGAAGCCTACCCCACCCCCACCTAAGAACTGTACTTGAGCCACCTCCATCAGATCATCTCCTGCAGCTCTCCTTTCTGTTAGATTGTAAGCTCCACGAGCTTGGCCCTCCTATGCCTTTGATACTGAAATGTATTGTAATTGTACTGTCTCCCTTTTATTGTAAATCTCTGTGCAAACTGTTGGCGCTATATAAATCCTGTATAATAATATTATTAATAATAAAAGCGTTCTTTGAATGGACAAGATAGAGAGGTGGGGACATCACGCTCTCCACCTCGACCAATCAGACAAAGCTTTGCATTCATTCAGAAAATTCAATCATTCTCTGAATGGTGCAAGAGATGAGCAGCCAACCACCTGTGTTCATAATGCAGCAGACCAGCCACTCAGCATGGGACCCCTTTATTTAAATACAGCTTTTAGCTGTAGAATCTTGTGGTCAGCAGCTGGATGGGGCTGGGGATGAGTCATTGGTTGCTAGGACATTCTGGCTTCCAGGCAACCTAGAGGCCTGTTACATTAATGACAGTTTCCAAGTACAAAATGCCCCACTCTGAGCACAGGTTTCTCTATACACCAGTAAGACTTTGTCTTAAAATGAACGAAAAACGTAATGCAGGCCATACATGGGTTGAATTCTGAACAATTTGTTAATCAAAAGCATTGTTCGTTCTGTAATCCGATGGTATCACCAATGATTTAGAAAATTGGTCGTTTTTCATGAATTTTCCAGCATGCCCGATAAACGAAATGGGGAGGAACCACGAAAATCGGCCAATGACATTGCCCCACTAACAGAGCGAAAATTGGCCGATAATTCTTAGGTCAGATTTTCGAACGAAAAATCGTTCCAAAATCGAACCATGTATGGCCGGCCTAACACTAACTATTTTTAAAAGTGTTTCCTCCTCTCTCCTACCTAACTTGCATACCCTGTGTAAAAAAGATCTGTGTACTTACCTTTTTTATTCCGCCCTGTTCTGTTCACGTGATTTTGCAGTTCTGGCTCTCTTGTGTAAGTTTAGGCTCACATCTATTCAGGATGCGTTGGATCCATTTCTGCAGTGCTTTTTGCGGTGCGTTTTTGACAGACACCTCCCCCTAGCAACATTAACACATCCCAAAAACGCAAAATGCATTTAAAACGTGACAAAAACGCATGTGAATAACGCAAACCACACCGAAAAATGCAGCAACTGCAGTCTGCATAGGTGTTAACCCAGGGGCGGACTGACAACTCATGGGGCTAGGCCTCAGGCTAGGTCAGTGTTTCTCAACTCCAGTCCTCATGGACCCCCAACAGGTCATGTTTTCAGGATTTCCCTCAGATGAAACAGCTGTGGTAATTACTAAGGCAGTGAAACTGATCAAATCACCTGTGCAAAATAATGGAAATCCTGAAAACATGACCGGTTGGGGGTCCATGAGGACTGGAGTTGAGAAACACTAACCTAGCCTGATGCAAGGGAGCCAAGCTGCAGGATCACGGATCACTTGACCAGCCTGGGTTAAAAAGAGGTAAGTGCACAGTTTTTTTTACATGGTATACAGGATAGGTAGTAGGCTTTTCTTCCACTTGACAGTGACAGCGCTATATAAATAAATAAAATGACTGTCAGTTTCCTTACCTGCCAACTGGTACTTCTTAAAGAATCTGTTGAAGCGTAGTGACAGGTACTTAAAGTGGCGATGGTAAGAAATAACTGTAGTTGTCTCACGTGTCAGTACTGTTAACAAAACTGTCGCAAATGCTTTCCTGAATTAGTCGCATGTAATTTTACATGGACCTGCTGCCAGAAAAGTGTTGAATTCCCATCAGAATGATATCTCTGGCACACCCTGCTGGAGCAAGCTCTACACAACATGTGACTGAGATACTCCATTCTTACAGAATAAACTGACTAAGGCTAGGTTCGCACCTATGCAGTTTGCGTTTCATCCATTTCTGCAGTGCTTTTTGCAGTGTGTTTTGCGTTTTTGCACATGCATTTTTTACATGTTTTTGATGCGTTTTGCTTTTTTTTTTTCCAACTTGTTGCTGGGCAGATTGAAACGCATCAAAAACACATAAAAAACGCACTACTTGCATTTTCTGCATTTTCTCCATTGAAGTCTATTGAACCAAAAAACACATCGTTTTGCATTTTAAAAAGTCGCTGACCCTTTCCAAAAACGCATCGGGTGAAAACGCGGAGATGTGAACCTGTCCCATAGGAAATCATGTTATTCGACTGTAGTGAGCAAAACGCTTAGGTGTGAACCTAGACTAAAGCCCCGTACACACGATGAGAATACTGGACTAATGATCATCCATTTTTCTTTTTGCATGGTAGTCTCGTATCGAAAGTGAAGAGTTTACTAAAGTTCCAAAAATTTTTGTACAACAGATTAAAAATTCGGAAGTGCCGTAACATATTTGTATTGTATTTTCAGAGGAAAACTGTCCTGATTAAGCCCAGGTTCATGCTGATGCGGTGCAGAATGCAGACTGGTTTCTGTGTGAATTCCGCACCGCATCACAATCACTCCCCGTTCATGCGAACCGCTGCAGGTGTGTATGTTAACCACTTGCCTACTGGGCTACCCCCTTCCTGCCCAGGCCCCTTTCAGCATTCAGCGCTGTCACACTTTGAATGACAATTGCGCAGTCATGCAACACTGCACTCATATGACATTTTTATCATTTTTTTCACACAAATAGAGCTTTCTTTTGGTGGTATTTACTTGCCGCTGGGTGTTTTATTTTTTTGCGCTATAAACAAAAAAAGAGCAAAAATGTTAACAAAAAAAAGGGTTTTCTTTGTTTCTATTAAACAATTTTGCAAACAGGTAATTTTTTCTCCTTCACTGATGTGCGTTGATGAGGCTGCACTAATAGGCAGCACTGATGGTCACTGATGAGGTGGCACAGATAGGCAGTACTGATGGCCACTGATAGGCGACATTGATAGGCGGCACTGATGAACTGGTACTGATGTGGCACTAATGGGCAGCACTGATGGGTGGAACTGCTGGGCAGTACTGATGGGTGGCACTGCTAGCATAGGTGGGTGGTACTGCAGGGCATAGGTGTGTGGCACTGAAGGGGAAAAGGTGGGCGGCACTGATGGGCACTAATCATCAGTGTCCTGATGATCAGTGTCAATCACTTCTCTGACAATTGCCGGTTATCGGCAGTACTTTCCAAACGCTATGACAGCGTGAGGAAAGTGCAACCGATTACCGGCAACTGTATTTACCTGGTGATCTGCTCTGTCATTAGATACAGCTGATCATGTGCTAAAAGGCCACTGTTATTGGCCGTTTACTATATCACGTGATCAGTGGTGTCCATAGGACACAGTGATCATCAACGGCGCCGGGTGTACGCCGCTGGGGGTGCGTTCTAGAATGATGTCCATGGATGTTGTCCCAGAACCAGACAACCGCGCTGTAGCTATAGCACGGTAGGGAACTGGTTAAGTTAATGACACCCCAAAATCGGTTTGCAAAACGCGATGCATTGTGCAGAATCAGATCGCATGGGTGTGAATATCCATGCGATCTGATTCCAGTGCGGACAAAAAAAGGGTCCTGCACCTTTTTGGTGCGAATGCGGTGCGATTTGAGCCATACAAAATTTGAGTCAAGCGCAACCAATAACCAGCAACTGTATTTACCTGGTGATCTGCTCTGTCATTAGATACAGCTGATCATGTGCTAAAAGGCCACTGTTATTGGCCGTTTACTGTATCACGTGATCAAAAACACAGCGGCCCAAAAAAGCATAGATGTGAACATGTTCCATAGGAAACCATGTTAAATGGACTGTAGTGTGTTTCTGCATAAAGCATTCAAAAACGCATTGGTGTGAACGGAGCCTAAGACTCTCTACAACATCTCATAAATACAAAAAAAGAATTTGGAAAAATACTTGAGCCCTGCAGTAGTGTGTGAACTGTTCTGACAGTGTGTGTGTGTGTGTGTGTGTGCTGCATGTGTGCTGATTATATGATCACAGCTAGCTGGAGTATGCTGTCATAACAAATGGCTTAGGGGCCCAAAACATAGATAATCTAAGGAAAAAAATAAACCAATTGGAAAACTCCCAGAAATAATTGATCTATAGGATGGAAGCTCAAGAAAATAAAGAAAGAAGGTGTAATCTTAGAGTACGAGGAATCCCAGAGACTGCAAAAGGGGAAACGCTATATGAACTAGTTAAAAAAATTCTGAACTCCATAAGAGACAGACCTGATACAGATGTGATCGAGTTGGACGGAGTGTTCAGAATAGGAAAGTTCAAACAGGCTACAGAGAAGGAAAGACCGAGAGACATAATTGTCCAGTTCCAAAAATATGGGGTCAAAGATGAGATTTGGAAGAAAACTAAGGGAAGATCATTAATTAAGTATGGAGATTGGACTATCCAAATTTATGCGGACTTAACAGCAGAGACCCTATGGAGAAGGAGATCCCTGAGACCCCTGCTGGAGCAAATGAGAAAACAGAATGTGCAGTATAGATGGGGTACCTCAGCATCTCTAATTGGCTGGAAAAACGGGGTCACAGCTTGAGATTCCCGGAGGAACTAAGGGACTTTTGTGATAGACTGGACTTGCAAAGAATGGAGATAGCTGGGTGGGAAGAAGAAGATAAAGGAGATACAGAGAATACAAGAAAAGAGGACTGGCAGCGGGTCAGGGGTAGGGGGAGGGAGGCTTCAGGGTTGGGGAGGGAAGGGAGGGAGAATTAAGTAGAAAATAATTTCTTTTTTTTCTCTCTCACCCCTGGTCTCTCCCCCCCGGAAGTTGAGGTTCTCCAGGAAGCTTCGGTTAAGGGAGAGAAGTAAAGATTCTTTCTGAGTCTAGCTGGTAGAGAGAGGGGATCTGGGGGGGTCGGAGGAGAGGGAGCCGTACATGGGCGGAGCTTACGCCCTAAATTTTAAATCAAAAGGTGGAAACAGATCCACAAATGATTTGTAGGCAGTCTATAAGCCTAAAAATGGGTAGGGGAAAAAGAAGAGAAGGAGGGGAGTGGGAGTGGGAGATGGGGGGTGGGCGGGAGGGACCAGAGGGAGGGGAGGTTGGGTTGATATGCTGCAAGATAGTAGGGGGGCCTAATAGGAGGAGACGAATCAGAAGAGAGATAGACAGAATCAAGAAGGATGGAAGAAATACAGTTTATAACATATAATGTGAATGGGTTGAACTGTCCTGGGAAAAGATTTAAGTTGTTTAAAGAGTTACATCACAGGGCTACGTCAGTAGTATTTTTACAGGAGACACATTTTGAGATAGAATCAAATGTGAAACTAAAATCCAAATATTATCCAACATGGTATTACGCTGACTCTCCAATTAAAAGAGCAAAGGGGGTGGCAATAGGATTGGCAAGGAATATGAGATTTGAGTTGGAAGATAGAAGGACTGACCCGGAGGGGAGATTCCTGTTCTTGAAGGGTAAATTACAGGGAATTGAGTGTACACTAGCCAATATATATTGCCCCAACAAGAAACCGGAGATCTTTTTGAAGGGTTTGCTGAAAAAATTGATAGAGTTTAAAAAAGGGCGTTTGATAATAGCAGGAGATTTAAACCTTTGTATGGACCCAAAAAAGGATGCAACCTCCCTTGTGCAGAGAGAGGGGGGTAGGTCTCTGAGAGCCTTGAAGAAGGCGATCCACGAGTACCAACTGGTGGATACTTGGAGAATGATGCATATGAAAGACAGAGACTATACCTTCTTCTCTAATGCACATGAGATATACTCGAGACTGGATTACATTCTTATAGATCACCAACTCATTGAAATGCTGGTTAAAATAGAAATAGAGACAAGAACTTTCTCGGATCATGCCCCTGTCATAATGAAAATAGGATGGGGAAAAAGGTGGACGGGAGACTTAGGATGGAGGTTAAATGAGGCTCTTCTCTTGGATGAGGAAATCGTGCAGAAGATCAGGGAAGAGATTAAGGTATATTTCAAGGAGAATGAGACAGAGGAAGTATCGACAGCTACAGCATGGGAAAGTCATAAGGTATATATAAGAGGAATCTTGATTGCGATGGGAGCAAGGAAGAAAAAAGAAAGAAGAGAGAGGGTTAGTGGACTCTTAAAGGAAATCCTGGATTTGGAGCAGATACATAAGAAGAAAATAACAATAGAAACAAGACAGAAGTTAATGGATAAAAAAGACGAATTAGAGAGATTGATGGAAGAGGAGAGGAGAAGAGTATATAATAAAGTATTAAGTGAAAGATATAGATGGGGAGATAGACCAGGAAAATACTTAATGAGAGCTCTGAATAAAAAGAAAAACAGGAATTATATAGAAAAGATAAAAAGCCCCAAGGGGGAGTTGGTTCACTCAACTAAAGAAATCATTAAAGTATTTACGGAGTATTATAGAAAGTTGTATAACCTCAGTCACCAAGGGTCACCAAAAGAAATTAGAGAAGGTATTAACGAAAAAAGGAAGATCTATTTAAAAAATGCGGGATTGCCAAAGCTCAGTGAAACACAATTGAACTCCTTGGATGCGGAAATTTCCCAGGAAGAAATAGAAGCAGCATTAAGAAGTACAGGGGGAGGGAAAAGCCCAGGCCCGGATGGTTATACAGTTAAGTACTATAAAAAATTTGGTGAAGTATTGTTACCAAAGTTGAGGAAATATATGAATGACCTGGGAGGTGGGATGGAGGGGAGGAGGGAATCCCTTCAGGCCCATGTCGTTCTCATTCACAAGGAGGGAAAAGATCCTTCTCAGTGCTCTAGCTACAGACCAATTTCATTATTAAACGCTGATACCAAGTTGTACGCAAAGGTCCTAGCAAACAGGCTGAAAGATCTAATGCCCGAATGGATCCATGGAGACCAGGTGGGCTTTGTCCCGGGGAGAGAGGGTAGAGACAATGGGTTGAGAACTTTGATGCTTATCCAGAAAAGTAGAAAAGGGAAAGCCCCGGTGGTGCTCTTGTCAATTGATGCCGAAAAGGCGTTTGATAGAGTGGACTGGGGCTTTATGATGGACAACTTGGAGGTGTTGGGGATTGGAGAGAGAATGCGTGAGTGGATAGGTAAATTATATAGGGAGCCCACCGCAATCATCACGGTAAATGGGGAGAGGTCGGAATCCATTGGGATGTCCAATGGAACAAGACAGGGATGTCCACTGTCCCCCTTGCTGTATGTTTTGACATTGGAACCCCTGCTATCAATAATAAGGAATAGTGGAGCGATAAAGGGAATACAGATAGAAAATATAGAACATAAAGTAGCGGCCTTTGCGGACGACTTATTGTTTTATGTAGGCAATCCCCGAATAACACTACCAAGTATAATGAAGATCCTGAAGGAATATGGTGAACTATCAAATCTAAAAATTAATCCAACAAAAACAGAGATCCTGAACATTAATATATCAAAGAGTGAAAAAGAAAAGCTACAAAAAGAATTCCCCTTTATGTGGAGAGAAAAAGATATAAAATACCTAGGAATAAAACTTGCTACCTCATATAAACAACTGTATAGACTAAACTATATTTCTCTGATAAATGAGACTAAGGACGAGCTAAAAAGATTAGAAGGAGGAAACCCATCATGGTTAGGATGTATAAACCTAATTAAAATGGTAATTATACCTAAAATACTCTATAGATTTCAAATGATCCCAATCAAACTCCCAGAGACGTTTTTTAAGATAATGAGAAGAATGTTAACAAGATATATATGGAAGAATAAAAAACCAAGAATATCATATGAAACACTAAGTAGGACTAAAGAGAAAGGGGGGATGGGACTACCTGATGTCAAGAGATATTACAAAGCTGTAATCTTAGCAAGAATTTATGATTGGACTTTTAACTATAAGGGGAAAAGTTGGGTAAAAATAGAAAATGAACTGAGTGGAATTAATTTGAGTAATATGATATGGGTTCCAGCACATTATAGAAGAATTAAAGCACAAGTACTTATACTTTAAATGTTTTAAGGATATGGGATAATTTACATAAACACATGAAATGGGAATTCAACTCTATATTAATGCCTCTTGCAAACACGGAGTTCTTCCCTCCAGGAAAAGATGAGATATCAGGGAGATGGTTTAAAAAGGAAGATATCCAATTGAGAGACGTATTGGTAGAGGGGGAATTGAGAACATTTAAAGACTTAAAAGAGAGGGGAGGAGATATGTTTACTAAAATAGATGAGTGGAAATATCATCAATTAAAATGTTTTATTGGAACTCTCCCAAAACCCTTGAGATTAAAAAAGGAGTGGAATATGTTTGAAAGGCTATTAGAAACACGTCGACATGGGAAACACGGTGTCACAAAAATGTATAGAATTCTCACAGAATTAGACACAGACACAAAATTAATTTTTATAACAAATTGGGAAAGAGATATGGAGGTGGAGATAGATGAGGATCAACAGAATAAGATATTTAGATTAGTTCACGAGAGTATTAGTATGAGAGACGTTGAGATTAATTATAAGTGTTTGACACGATGGCATATTACACCGAGCACTGAGCACAGGATGAGGGGGGAGAATTCAAAAATGTGTTGGAGAGGATGTGGGGAGGAGGGCACGGTGTTTCATATTTGGTGGCAATGTCCAAAAATTCAGGTTTTCTGGAAGACAATAGTCAAATTAATAGAAATAATAACTGGAAATGACATAGGATTAGACCCAACCATGTGTCTCCTACATAAAGTTGAGACAACAGTAAATAAATACAAAGAATCAGGAGTATGGTACTATTTAAGTGCTGCAAAAGGGTTGATTCCCAAGTTTTGGTGGAAGACAGAGGTGCCGACGGAGGAGGATTGGATCAATAGGGTAAACCAGATTAGTAGAATGGAAAAATCTTATTATACTCAGGAAGACAGGTTGAAATTATACCAATCGCGATGGGAAAAATGGGAAAAATCAGGATTGAAAGAGAAATATAGAAAACTCTAAACTAGGAAGTTACTTAAAGTTATTGGGCCTTGAGAGATTGGAGACCTTGCAGAGGGGAGGGAGGGGGGAAGGGGGGAAAAGGTGGGTTGGGAGGGAAGGGAAAGAAAAGAGGTAAATAGAAGGGACAAAGTAGAAATGTATGGATTATTTATATGTATTATGTCTCTTCTTATGGAATTTTATGTAATAACATGAAAAATTAATAAATATTTAAATTAAAAAAAACAAACAAACAAATGGCTTAGGAACCTATTTACAAGCACAGTATACATTCAGAGCAGAACAGGAACAGAACTGTGAGGACAAAGCAGTCAAACAGGGGAGCAGGTACAGCTCATAGAAAGTCTAATTTGCCTTCCTGTTGCTGATCATCAACTACAACCTGAAAAAATACGCTCACCAATTCACAGTTTACATCTTTCTACAAATAAGCCTTGGGGTACCTACATGCGAACAGACAGGATTTTTAATGCAGAAGAGACATGCATTAAAACCACTTGCCCTCCTGAGAATTTACCCCCCTTCCGACCAGGCCATTTTTTGTGTTATGGCGTTGCGTTACTTTAACTGACTGTCATGCAACGCTGCACCCAAATTAAATTTATGTCCTTTTTTTCCCCACAAATAGAGCTTTCTTTTGTTGGTATTTGATCGCCTGTGCGGTTTTTATTTTTTTGTGCTATAAAAAAAAAAAAAGACTGACAATTTTTGAGAAAAAAAACAATATTTTTGACTTTTTGCTATTAAACATGTCTAGTAAAAAAATTTTAAAAATCAAATTTCATCAAAAATTTAGTCCAAAATGTATTCTGCTACATGTCTTTGCTAAAAAATCCCAATATGTGTAAATTAATTGGTTTACATGAAAGTTATAGCATTTACAAATGGCGGTATATATAGTGGCGGCGATCAGCAACTTATTGTGGGACTGCAGTGGACATTCTGACACTGGGGGGAACTGACTTGGTGTCACTGACATCCCCAGTGACACCAATACAGTGATCAGTGCAAAAAAAAGCACTGACACTGTACTAATGGCACTGGGCAGGAAGAGGTTAACATGAGGGGAGATCAAAGGGTTAACTGCCTGCAGGGAGTGTTTTACTAGGGGGCGGTGTCAGTGTGCTTTACTGTAATCTGTGCACAGCCATCCAGAGCAGTGTGCCCGAGCTGACAGGGGGGAGGACTGTTAGTAAACAAAACAGTCCTCCTCTCCGTCAGAGATCTTTGGAAGTCACCGGGCACCAGCTAGTAATTACCTCGTGATTGACAGCCGCGGACACGAATGGCGGCGCATGCACCCCCCCACCCGGAAATACAAAAGCATGTATATATACGTGATTTTGCGCACCTGTGCCGCCCAGTAGCAGTATTTCTGCTATAGAGTGGATGGGAAGCGGCTAATGTTCCTTACCTGCTTAGCTGTACTGTACACTGAGCTGCGCATATGCAGCTCAGTATAAGAATTTTGGAAATTCCAGAATGACTGCTCTCCTGCAACATCATGTTGGCCCAGCCAATGAAAACGGAATCTTCTGTGCTAAAGATGTCAGCGACCGGTGTGGAGCTCCAGGACATTGCAGCGCTGGAGGACAGGTGAGTATAGCTTCCCTTGAAGATAAGGTGGATCAACATGACTATGTTTTATTGCATCTTTTATAAGTATATTTATTTAGTTTAATTTTGATTTATGAGCGGGAGGCTTTTTTCTGCTCAGTTATGAGGGTATGCAAAGTGTATACATGTTTACCTAGATGCTGTTAACTGGTTGTAAAGATGCAGTACATACTGTATCTATAATTATTAGTGGTGCACCGAAATGAAAATTCTGGCGCTGAAAACCAAAACTGAAAATTCAAGATGCACTTGGCTGACCAAAACCAAATCCAAAATGGACAGTTTTTAAAAATCAATATATTTTTCAAACGCAATTGTTTTGGAAGAAAATAGACTTTAATGATAAAAAAAACTCCCCACAATATATACCCCAATTATATACCCCAATGTTTTGTAAAATATGAAAGCGGATGGTACTCCAAGTAAATAGATACCCAACATGTCATGCTTTAAAACTGCACACGCTCGTAGAATGGCGCCAAGCTACAGGTTACCATTGTAAAGTTACAGAGGAGGTCTAGTGCTAGAATTATTGCTCTTGCTCTGACGTTCGTGGTGATACCTCACATGTGTGGTTTGAACACCGTTTACATGTGTGGGCGTGGCCTACGTATGCATTCACCACTACGTGCAAGCATGGAGGGTACGGGGCACTTTAAACTTTTTTATTTATTTATTTATTTTTTTTACACTGTTCCTTTAAAAAAATGTTTTAATCACTTTTATTCCTTTCGCAAGGAATTCATGCATCCCTTGTGATAGAAATAATTAGTGACAGGTCCTCCTTGTGGAGAGATATGGGGTCAATAAGATCTCACATCTCTCCTCTCTATGTAAAGCATTAGATAAAAAAAAAAAGCAATGATCTAGTGCTTTAGAAAAAAATGTCCATGTTTACAAGGCACTGGAACCGGAAGTGATGTTGCTCCAGTCCTCCAAGGGCATAGAGATGAGTGGAGGCCATCTTTCCTTCACTTATCTCTATGCCCAGCGCTGGGATCGTTCGGTGGTTTCTCAGGTAAGGGGCGGTGGGGAGGTTCTCTAGACATCATAAGAATAATACAATTCTATGCCAGTGAAAAGGAAGGTCGCACATCTCTGGTATCATCCACAAGAAACTTTACTGGAGACTACCAAGACAGGACACCATGGCAGAACCATGTTCTGGCTGAGCAGTCGCCAATAAAGTTTCTTGTGGATGATACCAGCAGTGTGTGACTTTCCTTTTCAGACTTGCATCATCTGCTACAGGAGTGGGCTCTTTGCTGGACTGCACCTGGCCTTCACAGCGTAAGTCTTACTTTATGACTAAAACCAAAATGTAATGGAATACAGAGGCAATTATTTAATATGATAAAGAGTAGATACATTTTATTGTCCTACAGATACAAACGGCCCTTTCAGGGCAACTATATGCAGCCTGTAATGAGTTTGACACCCCTGTTCTTGAGGCTTGTAGAAGGAGAGTCAAATGGGTAGCTATAAATCGTGCTGCAGCCAGGGGCGGACTGACCATTTGGAAACTTCGGCACTGCCTGAGGGCCCGGGGTCAGTAGGGGGCCCCATGAGATGCCCCTGGTACCTTTTTCATAGGCCTTTTTGAGTTTGGGCAAGGACACAGGGGCCCCATGATCCCCTATTGCCCGGGGGGCCCCATGAGTTGTCAGTCCGCCCCTGGCTGCAGCCAATCCTTGAGAAGGTGTGCTCATTATGTAGCTGGAGAGGAACATAAATAGATCCGGGTCTGGGGCAGCCCTGTTCTTGTCCTGCTGGAGAAGTTTCCAACCTCCGGGGCCATTACCCCTTTGAAGCAGCTTTCTGAAGTTGCTGCAGCAGGTCCCTGCTGTGGCAGAGCTGGGGAGGTCTATTCTTAATCAACTTTGGAGCTAATCAGCAATCTCACTTAAGGATCTGGTCTGAAGGATTCACAGAAGAGAGCTGGGTGGAAGTTAGAATGTGTGTAGCTGTCCCGTGACATTGTTAGTATTAGCCCCTCCTTCACTGAAGAGTGTCTGGTGGAAGCTAGGAACTGAGATGAGAGCATGGAGATGTCTGAAGGAAACTGGGGGAAGTTCAGATGTTCTGGAGAGACATTGTGAATTTAGACCTGAGCTCAAGATTCAAGTGAGTGCGTACTATTTTTGAAGGATAAGTGCCAGTAGTAGCTCTTTCTGAGATGGCTCTTTCAGGGTCTTATTCTTGCCATTCCTTTTAACGATTGCCACAAAGAAGCCTAGCCTAGCTAAGAGTGTCTTCCTGTTACTATTCAGCATGCTCTCAGTATCCCATACCACCTTCACCCTTCTTCCATCACAAGTTCTACAAGCAATAAACCACAAAGATAGTTTATTGGAGCCAGAGTGAATTGACTGTAGCTTGAGTGACTGGTGGCCACTGCACTGTCTTGGAAATAACCAGTTAAAATCTGCGGCCCTTGTGGGGATAGCGCTACAATTGCTTCAGATAAATATACATAGAACTGTGTATGCAGTAAAAATATGTACAGGCGTACCTCGGTTTACAAACACCTCGGTTAACGTAATTTTCGGTTTACGAATGAAAATCCATTGAAAATAATACCTCGGTTTACAAATTTTTTTTTGCAATAGGAAGTTTCCCCAGGATGCATTGCGCCTGGCAGGTTTATAGCGCCGTTCCCTTGCCTTTCAAGTGCACTTTATAAAGAGTTTTGAACAGATAAGACTTTTTTTTACTTTTTTCTGACCACTGGAACAGATTAATTGGTTTTCAATGCATTTACAATTTTTTTTTAAATTATGTCCCTGTCCAGTATTTATGCCTTTAAAGTGCACTTTATGAACAGTTTTGATCAGATAAAACCTTTTGTTTACTTTTTTATGACCTCTGAAACGGATTAATTGGTTTTCACTGCATTTACGATTTTTTTTAATCATGTCCCTGTACAGTATTTATGCCTTTAAAGTGCACTTCATAAAGAGTTTTGAACAGAAAACTTTTTTTGAACTTTTTTTACTTTTTTCTGACCTCCGGAACAGATTAATTGGTTTTCAATGCATTTACAAACTGTTTTTTAACAGTTGTGTTTATTGAAATTGTACATAAGTAAAACAAAGCAAGGTACATAAGAACAGGCAAGCAGTAGCAATACAATTCACATGACATTTCCACACCAAAGATCATACCGAGTCCTGGGTGACTGGGAGGGGAAGGGGAGAGAAAGGAAAAGGGGGAAGAGGAGGCAAACCCCCTAAGGGGGGGGGGGGAGAAAAAGAATCAGTGCAATGAGAAAAGGCAAAGCATAAATAGAAACAATAACCAAGTTTCATAGGCTTTTTTGAGTTTGGGCAAGGACACAGGGGCCCCATGATCCCCTATGGCCCGGAGGCCCCATGAGTTGTCAGTCCGCCCCTGGGAAATACCCGCAAGAAAATAATCCAATGGTTATAACGTTAAGCCCTGGGCCTCCACCCACCCAGCCTATATATGAATTCATTTTTAATCATGTCCCTGTACAGTATTTATGCCTTTAAAGTGCACTTTATAAAGCATTTTGAACAGATAAAATACTTTTTTTTTTAACTTTTCTGACCACCGGAATGGATTAATTGGTTTTCAGTGCATTCCTATGGGAAACCGTGTTTCAGTTTACAAATTTTTCACAATACGAAACGTCCCGGAGAACGCATTAAATTCGTAATCCGAGGTATGCCTGTAAAATGAATTGTACTTACTGACAAGAGAATATATTTATTGTTTCAGATAAATAGAACTATGTACAGTAAAGAGAAAGAATACATATTATTAAAATTGATTTATGTTTTGCAATAAGAGATTAGATGTGAAAACCCGAGTACCTGCGAGAGTCAACTCTATTGAAAGCAATGGGATGCTGCCGACTCTTGCAGCTAATCATGGCCACATGCATGTAATCTCTCATGTAGTAATCACATGTGAGTGATCGGCTTTGGATGCAGGCAGTCAACATCCAGGGTCAATCACTTGCATGTGTTCGCTGTATGAGCGATGTGAATGCACCCTAAAAGGGAGCGTACATCATCACACTGCATGCTTTGTCTGCATGATATTTGACTGTGTGTGCCTTGTGTGTTGTGTGTGCTATGACTATACAGTATGTACTTTGTGCATGTTTTGGCTGTGTACCTCATGTGCACTTTGTGCTTGCTCTGTGTGTTCTCTGACTGCATGTATTCTCTGTGCAGACTGTGCATCCTTCACTATGTGTGCTGTGTGATGACCCCGTGTTTTATGTCTTTGTGTTGTGTTCTAGTTGAGGCAGTTTATTATATTGAAAGTTAGTAATCCTTAGATGTTGTGGCTGCATTCATTTTTTTTTTTTTTGCATTTTGACCTGGTGATCTAGCTTCTAACTCACTTCCTGTCTTAAAGTGGTTCCTCTATCTCTGGAGGACCAACAGAGACACCCTTGAATAGCAGCATTGTCTGGAGATAGTAGTGTTTAACCACTTGCCCTCCTGAGAATTTACCCCCCCCCCCTCCTTCCTGACCAGGCCATTTTTTCGTTACAACGCTGTGTTACTTTAACTGACAATTGCGCAGTCATGCAACGCTGCACCCAAATGAAATTTACGTCCTTTTTTTTTTCCACAAATTGAGCTTTCTTTTGGTGATATTTGATCGCCTGTGCGTTGTTATTTTTTGCGCTATAGAAAAAAAAAAGACCGACAATTTTGAGAAAAAAACAATATTTTAGACTTTTTGCTATTAAACATATCCAGTAAAAATATTTTAAAAATCAAATTTCATCATAAATTTAGGCCAAAATGTATTCTGCTACATGTCTTTGCTAAAAAAAAAAAATCCCAATACATGTAAATGAATTGGTTTACGTGAAAGTTATAGTGTTTACAAATGGCCGTATATATACACTGGGATTTTTTTTTTTAATTTTCACTAGTAATGGTGGCGATCAGCGACTTATAGCAAGACTGCGGTGGGCATTCTGACACTGGGGGGAACTGACTTGGTGTCACTGATATCTCCAGTGACACCAATACAGTGAGCAGTGCTAAAAAAAAAGCACCGACAATGTACTAATGGCACTGGGCAGGAAGGTGTTAATATGAGGGGCGATCAAAGGGTTAACTGTGCTGTTTCACTGTAAGCTCTTTGATGTGCTTCACTGTAATCACAAGCTGAACCATTGTAACTGTGTAGAAATATACATATCTGGAATTGTTCTTTAAATCCTAATGCAGGTCATAGATGGGTCGAAAACCGTCCGTTTAAAAAAAAAAAAAAAAAAAATCGGTCGTTCAATCGGCCAACGTTACCACCATTGGTAAAAAAAAAATCAGCTGTCCCGTCTACGGCCGGCAAATATAATAGTGATGTGTCCCTGCAGAGAGCTCCGCTATTATATTTGACATTTAAAAGTATAGCAAAGTTGCAACATTGTATCTATTTGTATCCATTTTGGATACAGATGTTTCTATTCGGATACAAATAGATACAATGTTGTCACCGCTATACATTTAAATGTCAAATAAAATATATCGGACTGAAATTCTTTTTTTCTTCTTTTTCTTCTTCTTATTCATATTCTATTTCTTCTTTTTCTTCTTATTATTCATATTCTATTTCTTCTTTTCTTCTTTTCCTTCTTCTTGCAGGTCTCGGCTCATGTGCATTTTTTTTATCGGTAAAAAGATGGGCCGATTTGCCCATCATTGCCGTGATAATCGGCCGATCAACAAAATCGGCCGTTTTTTTTTCCAACATAACCGATGAAAAAATGTGTCAAAATCACGAAAAACGGCCGACCAATTTACCCACTAACAATCCAAAAATCGGTCGATTATTCTTTTGGCCAATTTTTCGGCCGATTTTCGACCCATCTATGGCCTGCATAACTCTAGCTTATACTTTTGAACCAGTTACAAAAACAGATTTTTTTCCTTTTTCGGTAAAGGTTTAAACAAAAAGAATAAAAGCTGATCATTGTAAGCATCACTGACAGTGTTAAATGGTTTCTCTCAGCCCTCTAACGTCCACTTTTTCTGGACAGCTTGGTCTGTTAACCACTTGCCAACCATGCTATAGCCGAATGACATCTACAATGCAGTTGTCCAGTTTTGGGAGGGTGTCATATGATGTCCTCCCAGAATGCGCCCTCCGGGGTGCGCACCCGGCGATCTCCATGATTGCTGTATCCTAGCTGATCACGTGATGTGGTAAAAAGCCAATCACAGTCGCCTTTTACCACGTGATCAGCTGTGTCCAATGACACAGCTGATCACGGTAAATGCAGTTGCCAGTTATCGGCTGCACTTTCCTCACACTGTCACAGCGTGAGGAAAGTACTGCCGATAATTGGCAACTGTCAGAGGACAGATCAGCATCGATCATCAGGGCACTGATCATCAGTGCCGCCCACCTGTGCCCAGCAGTGCCACCCACCAGTGCCCATCAGTGCCCAGCAGTGCCACCCACCAGTGCCCAGCAATGCCACCCACCAGTGCCCAGCAGTGCCACCCATCAGTGCCACCCAGCAGTGCCAGCAGTCAGTACCGGCAGTCAGTGCCACCCATCAGTGCCCATCAGTGCTGCCCATCAATGCCGCCTATCAGTGCCCATCATTGTTGCATATCAGTGCAGCATCATCAGTACTGCCTCATCAGTGCCGCCTATCAGTGCTCCCTATCAGTGCCACCTCATTAGTGCCCATCAGTGCTGCCTATCAGTGCAGCCTCATCAACGCACATCAGTGAAGGAGAAAAATTACCTGTTTGCAAAATTTTATAATAGAAACAAAGAAAAACTTTTTTTTTTTCAAATGCTTTGCTCTTTTCTTTGTTTATAGTGCAAAAAATAAAACACCCAGCGGCAAGTACATACCACCAAAAGAAAGCTCTATTTGTGTGAAAAAAATTACAAAAATGTCATATGGGTACAGTGTTGCATGACCACGCAATTGTCATTCAAAGTGCGACAACACTGAAAGCTGAAAATTGGCCTGGGCAGGAAGGAGGTATAAGTGCCGGTAGGCAAGTGGTTAAAAGAAGTTGAATAAGAACAGGCTTATTGATCAACAGGATCAACAGATAAAAAAAACCATGTGATAGGAGGGACTCTTTGTTAATGCTAGTGACTAATTTTTGATTTGCCTTTAGTACCCCCATGAGGGAGTGTCCTAGTGGGGAGGCAACCAAAGAGATAAATGGTGCATAAATTCTGAGGATGTGAAGCTGAATATGCACAAGAATCCCCTAAGGCTTCATTCACACTTGCACTCCTGCATTCAGCTTTTCTAAACGCAGGAGATGTTATCTGGAAAATATAAACAACTTTAGGCCATGCTTAGCTTCTGCCAGACACAGACATATCCACATATCAAATTTTGACATGAGGCTGTGTTGGTGCAGCCGCTGTGCCTGCTTCCATGGATGTGCCATAGATGTGGTGGCTGCATTTGTTTTCTATTTTAGGCCCCTCCCTGTTTTCATCTGGTGATCTAGCTGTGGGTCAGACCATAAATGGTTTTCAAAATTTTTTACAATTAAATATCTGAAAAGTGTGCCATGCAGTTGTATTCAGCCCCTGAGTCAATACTTTGTAGAACCACCTTTCGCTACAATGACAGCTACAAGTCTTTTTGGGGATGTCTCTACCAGCTTTGAATATCTAGAGAGTGAAATTTTTGCCCATTCTTCTTTGCAAAATAGCTCAAGCTCTGTCAGATTGGATGGAGAGCGGCTGTGAACAGCAATTATCAAGTCTTGCCACAGATTCTCAATTGGATTTAGGTCTGGGCTTTGACTGGGCCATTCTGACACATGAATATGCTTTAATCTAAACCATTCCATTGTAGCTCTGGCTGTATGTTTAGGGTCGTTGTCCTGCTGGAAGACGAACCTACGCCCAGTCTCAAGTCTTTTGCAGACTCTAACAGGTTTTCTTCTAAGATTGCCCTGTATTTGGCTCCATCCATCTTCCCATCAACTCTTCAACTTCCCTTTCCCTGCTGAAGAAAAGCATCCCCACAACTTGATGCTGTCACCACCATGTTTCACGATGGGGATGGTGTGTTCAGGGTGATGTGCAGTGTTAGTTTTCTGTCACACATAGCGTATTGCTTTTAGACCAAAAAGTTACATTTTGGTCTCATCTGACCAGAGCACCTTCTTCCACATGTTTGCTGTGCCCCCAACATGGCTTCTTGCAAACTGCAAACGGGACTTCTTATGGCTTTCTTTCAACAATGGCTGAGCTGTGGATCTCTGCAGCTCCTCCAGAGTTACCATGGGCCTCTTGGCTGCTTCTCTGATTAATGCTTTCCTTGCCCGGCCTGTCAGTTTAGGTCAGTGGTTCTCAACCTTTCTAATGCCGCGACCCCTTAATACAGTTCCTCATGTTGTGGTGACCCCCAACCATAAAATTATTTTCATTGCTACTTCATAACTGTAATTTTGCAGTGGGAGGAGTAGTGCCATGTCATTGGTGTCAGTGGAAGGAGTAGTGCCCCATCACTGATGTCAGTGGGATGAATAGTGCCCCATTGTTGGTATCAGTGGGAGGAATAGTGCCCCATCGTTGGTATCAGTGGGAGGAATAGTGCCCCATCACTGATGTCAGTGGGATGAATAGTGCCCCATCACTGGTGTCAGTGGGATGAATAGTGCCCCATCACTGGTGTCAGTGGGAGGAATAGTGCCCCATCACTGATGTCAGTGGGATGCATAGTGCCCCATCACTGATGTCAGTGGGATGCATAGTGCCCCATCGTTGGTATCAGTGGGAGGAATAGTGCCCCATCACTGATGTCAGTGGGATGAATAGTGCCCCATCGTTGGTGTCAGTGGGAGGAATAGTGCCCCATCGTTGGTGTCAGTGGGAGGAGTAGTGCCCCATCGTTGGTGTCAGTGGGAGGAGTAGTGCCCCATCGTTGGTGTCAGTGGGGGGAGTAGTGCCCCATCACTGGTGTCAGTGGGGGGAGTAGTGCCCCATCACTGGTGTCAGTGGGAGGAGTAGTGCTCCATCACTGGTGTCAGTGGGAGGAATAGTGCCACATCATTGGTGTCAGTTGGAGGAATAGTGCCCCATCATTGGTGTCAGTGGGAGGAGTAGTGCCCCATCATTGGTGTCAGTGGGAGGAGTAGTGCCCCATCATTGGTGTCAGTGGGAGGAGTAGTGCCCCATCATTGGTGTCAGTGGGGGGAGTAGTGGCCCATCATTGGTGTCAGTGGGGGGAGTAGTGCCCCATCATTGGTGTCAGTGGGGGGAGTAGTGCTCCATCACTGGTGTCAGTGGGGGGAGTAGTGCCCCATCACTGGTGTCAGTGGGAGGAGTAGTGCCCCATCACTGGTGTCAGTGGGAGGAGTAGTGCTCCATCACTGGTGTCAGTGGGAGGAGTAGTGCTCCATCACTGGTGTCAGTGGGGGGAGTAGTGCCCCATCATTGGTGTCAGTGGGGGGAGTAGTGCCCCATCATTGGTGTCAGTGGGGGGAGTAGTGCCCCATCATTGGTGTCAGTGGGGGGAGTAGTGCCCCATCATTGGTGTCAGTGGGAGGAATAGTGCCCCATCACTGGTGTCAGTGGGGGGAGTAGTGCCCCATCACTGGTGTCAGTGGGGGGAGGAATAGTGCCCCATCACTGGTGTCAGTGGGGGGAGGAATAGTGCCCCATCACTGGTGTCAGTGGGGGGAGGAATAGTGCCCCATCATTGGTGTCAGTGGGGGGAGGAATAGTGCCCCATCATTGATGTCAGTGTGGTGGAGGGGAGAATAGTGCCCCATCATTGGGGTCAGGGGGGGGGGGAAATAGTGCCCCATCGTTGGTGTCAGTGGGGGGAGGAATAGTGCCCCATCGTTGGTGTCAGTTGGGGGAGGAATAGTGCCCCATCGTTGGTGTCAGTTGGGGGAGGAATAGTGCCCCATCGTTGGTGTCAGTGGGGGGAGGAATAGTGCCACATCGTTGGTGTCAGTGGGGGGAGGAATAGTGCCACATCGTTGGTGTCAGTGGGGGGAGGAATAGTGCCCCATCGTTGGTATTAGTGACACAAATGATGGGGCACTATTCCTCCCACTGACACCAATGATACTTACCTTGCTGACCCCTGCTCCAGCCTGGGCTCGCTCTCTCACTTACCTGTCAGCTGTCTTCCTTCTCTGGCCGCTCTCCTCTTCACTCGCTCCGGCAGCTCCCTCGGTCTTCTTTGATGTACGCGCGCTGCCGCTCGGCTCCTCCTCTCCAAGCTCCACCTCCTCGCCGGTGATTGGCCGCCTGTGTGCCTCTCCTGAGCTACAGTTCCGGTGGCCAATCAGCGGCGAGGAGGCGGAGCTGCTGAGCGATCCCGGAGGTGTGGCCAGGTGACAGCAGCGTATCATCCCGCCCACACATCGCCGGAGACTGCAGCGGTGTCTTGGTTCCTAAGACCATCGGAAATATGTGTTTTCCGATGGTCTTAGGCGACCCCTGGGAAATGGTCGTTCGACCCCCAAAGGGGTCGCGACCCCCAGGTTGAGAACCGCTGGTTTAGGTGGACGGCCATGTCTTGGTAGGTTTGCAGTTGTGCTATACTTGCCATACTCTTTCCATTTTCGGATGATAGATTGAACAGTGCTCCATGAGATGTTCAAAGCTTGGGATATTTTTTTATAACCTAACCCTGCTTTAAACTTCTCCACAACTTTATCATTGATCTTGCTGCTGTGTTCTTTGACCTTCATGATGCTGTTTGTTCACTAATGTTCTCTAACAAACCTCTGAAGGCTTCACAGAACAGCTGTATTTATACTGAGATTAAATTACACACAGGTGGACTCTATTTACTAATTAGGTGACTTCTGAAGGCAATTGGTTCCACTAGCTTTTAGTTAGGGGTATCAGAGTAAAGGGGGCTGAATACAAATGCACGCCACACTTTTCAAATATTTGTAAAAAACTTTGAAACTATTTATCATTTTCCTTCCACTTTTTATTGTTCTATCACATAAAATCCCAATAAAATACATTTACGTTTTGGTTGTAACATGACAAAATGTGGAAAAGTTCAAGGGGTATGAATACATTTTCAAGGCACTGTATATTATTGTCCAGCATTGAATGACCTTCGGAATGAATATAAATATGGCATGATAAGGTGTTCCAGTAGTTCCCCATATCGTCTAATATAGGAGTGTTTGGACTTAAAATGCTACAAATTTACTGAGGAAGGTAAATACGTCCTTATTCTGGCTGTGCTGTTATTATTACATGAGTTGTGAATTGGGATTATGAGTTCTACCCAGAGAAAAGAGACAGAAATGTGTATAGATACTTCAGCTACTTCACAAGGTATTTGTGGCTGTTAAATGACTGATGTGCCTAGGACCCAACCAAGTATCTCATAAAATTCCAGTTACTCAGGTGGGCAATTCAGACATTTTTATTAGGCTTTCTAGACTAAAATGTGGATTTGGCTAATAGGCATGAGAGGGTCTGCATCTGTCCTCTCAGGCATCAGCAAAAAGTTTGTGTATTGTATGAACTGAATAAGGAGGGAGGGGGAAGGTCACTGTGGCTATGTCCTTCTTCTGACAAAATAGCTTGGATGAACTGAGAACTGAAGAAAATGGCTGTCACATACAGCTTTTCATGGGCCCAATGCGTACGACCATTACACTAGCCAGTAACACACCTCCTGTATCAGAGTGCCCCTACTCTGGATGAAGAAACACAGGGGGCACAGCCACATCGTCAGTCTGGGAAGGAGGGTAGTGTTAAATGTACTAAGAGATTTAAATACACTAACAAACTGAAGTCAAACTCCAGCTCACACAGTTACAGCAACAGTTTTTATTTTCCTTTTAGGATAAAGGTCTTACATGAATAAATAAAAGCTGATCATTGTAGCACCCCCACCAGTGTTAATTGGTTTGCCCCATCCTGATACATCTGGGAAAGAGCTTGTTCTTTTGAAAAACAGTACACTTACTGACCAGATGACCAGAAGAAAATAAAGGAAAGGAAGCCTAAAAAAAGAAAATGAATCCCATCACATCTAAGACTTGGTAACCTGCAATATAATAAATGTTCACGCTGCGTAAATTGACAGCACTATATAAGTACCTATAATAAATAAATGTTTGCTGTTTGGCTTAATATGGCTTTTGTAATGGGTGCAAGAATCTTTTTTGGTGATGATAGGAAGCAACATGCATTCTTCTTGTTATATACAGTGTATATATATATATATATATATATATATATATATACTTTAAATATGTGAAATGTGAATTTTTAAATGCTTACTTTTAATTGTCATTTGCTTTATATAAAAGAGTAATCGGTGAAAAAGTGAAATAGTCATACATACAGGTACAAAAGTAAGAGTACGCAATTCCTGAAGCCAGCACTGCAGAAACTTGATTATTTTGGCTCTAGTAACAGATTGCATGTGCAAACACATATCCTTAAATAACTTATGAGTCAATTTGAACTTTATTGCTTCTTGTACAGGGTGTCATTTAATTCATGTGATAATGCTTTGTTTAAAATGAGCTCAGTTGTTATACAGGGCACCTCCCTCTGCAACCCAGATGTGCCACTAAGGACCCTGGCACTAGGGAAACTAAAAGAAATTCGGTTCCAAATCAGCTTTGTATGATAGCAGCCAGGCAAACTACTTTTCCTGAGGATACAAGAAGGATATTAAGGCAGTGTGACAAGCTTCCCCTTCCCTTACCTCTATTTTTTTTTTATTTCCCCTGGGCCATATACGGTAACCTTAACAAACCTCTTATGGCACATTATTACTGCAGAAATCCCAAGCAAAATTAGAGCTAAATGATTCTATTGTACCCCTTCTAGCTTTAGAAAACTCTTTGCAATGAGAACATACAGGGGCTTTTTAAGAGCGAGGTACTCAAGTAGAATGTAGTAGCAATTGATAGCTAATTATCACACAATATTTGAAATGTGTGTGATTTATTACTGCTATAAATTACTATATGATACTTGTATACCTCAGAGCTATTGTGCCGCACGTGTAACGGTGGACTAATACTAATGGAGGTTGATTGCTGATGATTTTAGTGGTGTGATCATGCTGCCTAAAGAATATGCAAACCCAACATTTCATTTAATACCCTGTTCTCTTTGTATTGCTTCCTTTGTGTGAAATCCCTGGTGTTTGTGCCTGTCCCTCTGCTTTCTTATTAAAAACTGTCCACACTAGGAATGAGAGCACAGCATGGTCAGTTTTCTAGCTGTGCTGGGAACTCCCTTCATCAAAACCTTTCACTGGGAAGACCCTTTAAACTGCTGTTTCTCCTCCCCTGCCTCCCTATGCAGCTGAGAACAGAGAGTATGTGATCGCCTATAAAAAAAGGGAAAAAAGGTATTTATATTTTTTTTCTATCTATACACAAGTGTTTTGCCTTTCAATTCTCTTTTAAATTGAATGGGTTGTTTTACAAGGTGAGGGTTTACAAGCAATTTAAAGTTAACATATGTTCCCAACCTGTGTAAGCTTGAGCAGGCTTTCAGTTTATATCACTTCAGTAGTCATTCGCATGACAAGAAATATAACCACGCCACTGGGTCTGGGATGTGAGTATCATCTAAGGACAATTTTAGCATAATATAATACAAAGTGCCTTTGGTTGGCTAGTGCAGAACTAGTGCTAAACTGCTGAATCTGAGGATAGTATGGCTCAGATGTGGCCACCATATTGATGTACACCAAAAAGTACTGTAGTTGTTTCCTGGAATCCAACACTAGATTAGGGATTAAAATAGAATTCCATGCAAATATAAAAACATCAATTGATGCAGTTATTTATTCATATAAAATGTATGTTAAATACAACTAGTTTAATTATCCGAATTCTGTCTTGCTATCAGTCTTCTGTAGTCCTATGTGCAAAAAGATGTGGCCACACTCTGAATCTTCTTCTGTCGCGTGCATTTTGACAGGACGAGAGCAGAGAGAGATGACCCACGGAGTGTTCTTCTGCTATGATGCAGCCATAGTGGAGGTCTAGGTGCCAAGGTGGCAGGGGCAACTAGATCAAGAACTGACAAAATTAGAAAAAATAAAATATATATATATATATATATATATATATATATATATATATATATAAAATGTACAGTGTCCTGAAAAAGTAACTCTTCAAATTTTCCACATATTGTCATTTTACAACCAAAAACGTAAATGTATTTTATGGGGATTTTATGTGATAAACCAACACTAAATGGCACATAATTGTGAAGTGGAAGGAAAATGTTAAATGTTTCAACATTTTTTACAAATAAATATCTGAAAAGTGTGGTGTGCATTTGTATTCAGCCCCCGAAGTCAATACTTTGTGGAACCACCTTTCGCTGCGATTACAGCTGCAAGTCTTTTTGGGGATGTCTCTACCAGCTTTGCACAACTAGAGAGTGACATGTTTGCCCATTATTCCTTGCAAAAAAGCTCAAGCTCTGTCATATTGGATGGAGAGAGTCTGCGAACAGCAATTTTCAAGTATTACCACAGATTCTCAATTGGATTTAGGTCTGGGCTTTGACTGGGCCATTCTAACACATGAATATGCTTTGATCTAAAAACCATTCCATTGTAGTTCTGACTGTATGTTTATGGTCGTTGTCCGCTTCAGTCTCAAGTCTTTTGCAGGTTCTCTAGGATTGCCCTGTAATTGGCTCCATCCATCTCCCCATCAACTCTGACCAGCTTCCCTGTCCCTGCTGAAGAAAAGCATCCCCATAACATGATGCTACCACCACCATGTTTCACAGTGGGGATGGTGTATTCAGGGTGATGTGCAGTGTTAGTTTTCTGCCACACATAGTGGTTTTCTTTTAGGCCAAAAAGTTAAATTTTGGTCTCATCTGACCAGAGCACCTTCTTCTACATGTTTACTGTGCCCCCAACATGGCTTCTCGCAAACTGCAAACAGGACTTCTTACAGCTTTCTTTCAACAATGGCTTTCTTCTTGCCACTCTTCCATAAAAGCCAGATTTGTGGAGTGCACGACTAATAGTTGTCCTGTGGACAGATTCTCCCTCCTGACCTGTGCATCTCTGCAGCTCCTCCAGAGTTACCATGGGCCTCTTGGCTGCTTCTCTGATTAATACTCTCCTTGCCCTGCCTGTCAGTTTAGGTGGACGGCCATGTCTTGGTAGGTTTGCAGTTGTGCCATACTCTTTCCATTTTCATATGATGGATTGGACAGTGCTCCATGAGATGTTCAAAGCTTGGTAAATATTTTTTTAACCTAACCCTGATTTAATGTTCTGCACAACTTTATCCCTGACCTGTCTAGTGTGTTCCTTGGCCTTCAGAATGCTGTTTTTTCACTAATGTTCTCACCTCTGTAGATACTTACCTGTGCCTTATCTCGATCCAGCGCTGTGCCTGTCGGCAGCGGTTCTTTCCTGTCTCTCTGCCCACAGAGGCACCAGTGGGGGCCATTGGATCATGCTGCTGCCAATCACATCCTGTGAGCAGAGAACAGGGAGGTGGGGCCGAGTTGTGCTGTGTGTGTCTTATGACACACACACAGTCCAGCTCTGTAGCGAGTCTGCACGTCTGACCCCGTGGCAAACACAGAAGAGATGGAGTGGAAAGCCCTGGCGGGGGACCCCAGAAGAATAGGTTAGTATAATATGTTATCATATTAAGAAACGGAGCATGTATGTATAACAATTTTGTTTATTTTATACAAATAAAAAATGAGTCCGTACACAAATGCTTTATTGAATTTTCCTTTCTCTCATACGGTAGACAACTGTTTCTACTTTACCTAAGGATATCTAACCAGACTACCTGCCAACAATCTCCCAATTAATGTTTTACCTTCTGAGCTGATCACACCTAACAGTTTTTCTGCCTGAGGCATCTTCTCACAAACGTGTTCTGCAGGTAAATCTTTCCCATAGGTAGGTGTAGAATGATTTTCATTACATATGTGTAATGAATTTGCAATGTAGTGGTGTGGTTTGGATGAGAATTCTTTTCATACTATCTGTAGCCAAGAGGTGGCAGCATCTAATAACTCGAAGACTGTACTTTTTATGGAAAGAGGTCAATGTAAAGACAATGAGGTAGCTGTATTTACCAAACATTTCTAATTCTACCTTCTGCCTAATCATAAAATCATTTTCTGGAACACTTTGCTGCTGAGCCAGATTGTCCAAGGAACAACGGGCTCTATAGGTGTAAATATATGTTTATTAAAAAGTAAAACACACTTCTTTATAATTCATCTCCTTGATAAATAGAAATGTAAAAGAACCAGAAAGTGTCATTTTAAAAGAGGAACCTAATCTAGCAAGAAATTGAATATATTCTTGGTAAAGTTAGCCAGATTTTACACAATTCTGTTGACAATTTTTTAAAACCCAGGACAATGCCTCCTGATTCTATTTTTGAGGGACAGCCCATTTTTGGACCCAAAATCCCCGTTTCCCCTTTCTACACACCTTTCCCTTTTAAGGCCTGTTGAAAAGATCTGTACACTATTTAACTACTACATTTGTTTACAGAACTCATATTAAAGTGGAGCTCCACCCAAAAGAGGAAGTTCCGCTTTAATGCATTGTCCCCCGCTCCCCGTTAAGGATTGGCACCTTTGAGGAATGGGGAGGGGGGGAGCTGGTACCCGAATTTGACAGGTACCCACCCCCATTTCCGCTGCAATCACATAAGGCAATCGGAAGCAGAGGTTCTCCTCCTCCCTCCCCATAGTCCTCTGGGACACGTGACAGGTCCCAGAAGACTACGGGGCCATTCCCAAAGCGCAGCGCTACTCGTGCATACGCATTGGGCACCCGGCTGTGAAGCCGCAAGCTGTCACAGCTGGGTGCCCACACTGAAGATGCTGGAGAGAAGACGGCTGGTGAAACCAGCCATGGTGAGAACACCGCTGGACCGAGGGACAGGTAAGTGGCTGTATTTTAAAAGTTAGCAGCTACAGTTTTTGTAGCTGCTGACATTTATTTATTTTTTTTAAATCAACTGGAACTCCGCTTTAAAGTGGTAGTAAACTCATTTTATCTCTTATAATAAAACTTACCTGTAGGTAAAATTAATATCTACTAAACGTTCACCGTTTAGGAGATATTATCTCTTTTTTAAATCTGGTGCAGGGGCTCTGAAGGAACGGCATGCCCGTGCTGTTCCTTCAGAATACTTCAGAGTGGAGTGACCTGGGACTCCCGCACGCATGCGGGAGAGTGACATCATCATGGCCCAACCTGTCAGACTACCAGAGCTTGCTAACCTGGAAGGAAGATCAGGTGAAGATGGAAGGATCTACAGTGGTGACAACACGCCGCTGGAGGGCTTCATTTTAAAGTAAGTTTTAAATAATGCGTTAGTATGCAATGCATACTAGCACATTATGACATTATCTTGCAGAGGATTTATTTTTTTCCTGCGGTTTAGTACCGCTTAAATATAGCCGCATGCACACAGATGCTTACCAGCTTCTGCACGTTGGGCCATTAAATTTGATGGCCTCTGCATCAGCAGTCACCCGCACATACGTGTACATTACTTCTCACTAAACTCACCACGTTTGTGTTTGGGGAGAAGTGCCATATGCGCATGCTCAGGTAAATGATGATACAGAAGCCATTGTGCTTACCCAAGCACAGCTGAGCACAGACATTGTACACAGGTGCTGGTAAGAGTCCATGTGCATGAGACCCACAACAAGTGGCCCAAAGTCATAACATATTCATTTCCTTATCTGTCTGTTTTCATTCATATCAACTGACAATGCCATATCTAGGGCAGCCTTTCTCAACCGGGGTGCACAGGCACCCTGGGGTGCCTTGAGGTTTGTTCAGGGGTGCCTTGGCAGAATGTCTACAAATTGCCCAATGCCCGTATAGAAGCCAGCATGTGGAACAAACCTGCCTTTTAGTTACACAAAGCCACAGGTTGTCATTGTGCACCATTACGACTTTCTAGTCGCTGGCGTTCTGACAACCAATGACATCATCCGTTGATAAGGAGGATGTCCGCTGCCTGCACAGCATCCTAGTTTGACCCTCCTCTGCTCATCTCCATCAGTGCTGGGGTCACATTAGCTCAGTGATAGAGGAAAACTGTGGGAGGAGAGAAACACTGGAAAACTACTCAATACCAGTGTGCAAAAGTGTATTTTCTTAAATCACCTCTAGTGTTGGGTGTCCTACATGTGTGGATGTTTTTGTGTTATATAAAACTATTAGAATAGTTTTTCACATTTTAGAATGGGGTGCCTTTTTAAAATTGTGGACAGTGTTGAGGCACCCCAGTTTAAAATGGGCTGCCTCAAGACTTTCCATAATTTTAAAGGGTGCCTCAGGACTGTCCATAATTTTAAAGGGTGCTTTGACTGGAAAAGGGTTGAGAAACACTGATCTAGGGTGCCAAGCAGATACCCGCCACCTCTTGTGAAGAACATTGATCAGGCGGATTAGAAAGCTTTTTTCTGATCACTGTTATCTTCCTTCTAAGAGAAGACAAACTGGCAGCCTTTGCTGTTGACTTCCTCCCTTCTGCATCGATATAAACTTTTCGGATTGGAGTCAACCCTTATTTATTTATCGCAAATATTTATTTAGCACTGAAAATGTACACTTTACATAGCTAAGGTCCCTAATTCACATTCATACATACACATACTAGGGCCAATTCTGACAGGAGCCTAAATAAACTACAAGCATGCCTTTGGAGTGTGGGAGGAAATTGGAGTACCTGAAGGAAGCCCAGGCAGATCATGCAAACTCCTTGCAGGTAGGGCTGTGGTTGGGATTTGAACCAACGACTCTAGTTGTCCATAAACCTTGTACATTTATAGATCACTCTATAGCAGTCATGAGATTTGCGGCTCTAAAGAAGTTTGGATCTATGGACAGTGCAAGGCTGGGGCTACATAGGCAATTAAATCTCTTTGCCACTGAAAGATTTAACCATTTGATGACAATCATATGATAAACATCACATTGATATGGGGCGATTGCCAACAAGTGGTTAAACCTTTCACCAGCAAAAACCATGTATCCCTTAGGCTTTTTACTATGCCTATTTTCTTTTTTTTAACAGGAAAAGTAATGATGTTGCTCACAGCAAGAATGCTATGTACTGTAATGTAATTCTCTAAATTATTTTACTAAAAATACAAGGCTCTGTAATGGAGCACAGGTTTAACTATGTCCATCCTTTCCTGCCAGAACTGCCATTCATAGAAGCTGTACTAAATGTTCTATGAATAACACAGGATATATGAATGGAGCAATCAATAATCTGCCCCTCCTAATTCATAGATCCTTTGTCATTCATAGAAGCTGTAGTACAGCTTCTATGAATGGTGGATCTGGCAGGAAAGAGCAGGCATAGTGGGAAGGGGTGTGTGTGTGTGGGAAGGGTGTACCAGAGGACAGTGTCTTCTAAAACAGGAATAATCAGCACAAAGAGACATATACCATACTAAATGTAAATGATGTCTTTTGTGCTGATTTTTATCTAATTTTTTTTTTAATTTTAGCTAAATGTAGGCTTTAATCTTACTGTTGTCCGAATTTCAAATTTAAGCTGTACTATTCCTGCCCACTTCCACTTCTCGCAGCTGCTGTTATCATTCATTGGAGTTTGGCGGAGCTTAAAGCGGTGTTCCAGCCGTTTTTGTGTTTATTAAAAGTCAGCAGCTGCGAAAACTGTAGCTTCTGACTTTTAATAAACACACACTTACTTGTCCCAGGGTCCAGCGATGTTCTCACCCGCGCCATCCCTTCTCTTCTCTCCACGGCGCCGACATCTCAACTGTGGGCACCGGGCTGTGACAGTTTGCGGCTTCACAGCAGGGTGCCCACTGCGCATGCGCGAATCGTGCTGCGCCTCCTGACTGGTCCCACAGTCTTCTGGGACCTGTGAAAGTTTCCATGAAACTGCAGGAGGAAGAAGGGGGCAGAATTTCTGGCTTACTTCGCCGCACCAAATTGCGCTGGAATTGGGAGCAGGTACCTGTCAAAACCTGGTAACCCCCTCCCCCTCAAAAGGTGTCAGATATGGCAGTAGAGGGGGGGAGAAGGCAAACAAGTAGAGCTTCCACTATTGGGTGATACTTCGCTTTAAGTGGAAGGTTTCAAGGCTAGCAAGCTGATAGTGCCGATGTGGAGTGTTGGCATGTTCACTTTTTGTTAGAATGGGAGTGCCCTTCTTTAGGGTGACAATACTGCTTCTGCTTAGGGGACCATTTGAGTAGTGTTGTCATACTAACAGAGAGATAGAAGCAACATTTGGAGTAGCCAAATCAACAGTTTGGTACATTCTGAGGAAAGAAGAACGCACTGGTGAGCTCAGCAACATAAAAAAACATGGACGTCTACGGAAGATAACAGTGGTGGATGAGCGCAGGATCCTCTCTATGGTTAAGAAAAACCCATTCATAACATCCAGACAAGTGAAGGACACTCTCCAAGAGGTGGGTGTATCATTGTCAAAGTCTTCATTCAAGAGAAGACGGATGAAACTAAGATTAATCTGTACCAGAATGATGGTAAGAATAAAGTGTGGAGAAGGCTTGGAACAGCTCATGGTCCAAAGCACACAACGTCATCTGTACAACATGGTGGAGGCAGTGTGATGGCATGGTCATCCATGGCTTCCAGTGGCACTGGGTCATTTGTGTTTATTGATGATGTGACAGAAGACAGAAGAAACCGGATGAATTCTGCAGTGTTTAGAGATATACTGTTAGCCCAGATAAAGCCAAATGCAGCAAAGTTGATTGGACAGCGCTTCACAGTACAGATGGAAAATGATCCAAAACACACTGCAAAAGCAACCCAGCAGCTTTTGAAGGAAAAGAAGTGGAATATTCTTCAATGGCCAAGTCAATCACCTGATCTCAATCTAATTAAGCATGCATTTCACTTGCTGAAGGCAAGACTAAAGGCAGAAATTCCCACAAACAGAACAACTGAAGACAGCTGCAGTTAAAGCCTGGCAAAGCATCAGAAAGGAGGAAACACAGTCTTCGGTAATGTACATGGGTTCCAGACTTCAGGCAGTCATTGCCAGTAAATGAAGCTCAACAAAATATTAAAAATGAACATTTTAGTTATGATTATATTCATTTGTCCAATTACATTTGAGCCCCTGAAAATGGAGGGACTGTGTATAAAAATGGTTTCAGTTCCTAAAATTTGTACTTGATATTTATGGTCAATCCCTTGAATTAAAGCTGAAAGTCTGCACTTCAGATTCATTTGGATTGTTTCATTTTAATTTATTCTAATGGCATACAGAGCCAAAAGTATGACCATTGTGCCTGTGTCCAAATATATATGGACCTAACTGTACTTTAACTGTAAACTGATTGTCATAGGTGAAACTGAAACCATCTATTTAACTGTCTCCCATTTTTGCTATTGGCATAGACCAAAACCCCCCAAAACCCCTCTCCCCCAACACACACACCTTCCAAACTGCATCAAATAGCAGGAATGGTGAAATTTCACTAACAGTGGGAGGGTCTTAAAGGGGTTTTAAATTCCAGGAGTGCATTATGTACCAAATGCAGAGTTCAGGGGTGTGCTACATACATAGTGTAGAGTTCAGGGGTGCACTGCATGCAGAGTGCAGCCTTCTTCCACAGCTGCTTACCTCTGCATCCCCCATCCACATCTCACTTTCACCAAACTTCAGCTCTGACATCTGCTTGCAACCCTCATATGCCCCCATATTCTCTGCCCTTCCTTAAAAGCTCCACCATCTTTCACTTGTCTTACTTTTGTTGCTGTATTAAGGTGGTTGTAAAGGCTCAAGCTTTTCTACCTTTATGCTTCTGTGTGTAGCAGCCCCCCTAACACTTACCTGAGCCCTATCCCGATTCTGTGATGTCCACGAGAACCTTGGTTCTCTGGGGACTCTCACTCCTGCTTGGCTGAGGCAGCAGCAAGAGCCATTCACAGCCAGTGAGCCAATCAGAAGAGGGAGGGTTGGGGCTGAGCCACGGCTTTGTGTGTGAATTGACACTCAGAGCTGCAGTTAGGGAGTGCGCCTGCTCAGGTGCCCCCATAGCAAGCAGTTTGTTATGGGGACATCCTACAGGAGGGAGAAGCCTCCGGGAGCACTAGCGGGGATCCCAAGAAGAAGAGGATCCAGGTTGCTCTGTGAAAAACCACTGCACAGAGTAGTTAAGTATGGCGTGTTTGTTATTTATATATATATATAAAAAAAAGTATCACTTTAAGCTGAAGCACCCAGCTGGCTCTAATACCTCCCACACTGTAGGTGACTCCGTCTCTCTCACCTGCAAGGGGATCATCCAGTGGGGGTATTGACATCTGCACTGCACCCTGGGTACCTGCATTGTTCCCATCCTGCACTCAGGAGATCAGATCTGTAGGAGACATTAGAAACAAGCTCTCACTTGAAAACTGAGTTCCACCAAGTTCCAGCTGAAAAAAAGCCCCTGGCAAAGGTATAGAGACCTGTAAATTAACCAAAAAGAGGTCATTTTCAGTAGTTCTGTGCAATTAGTCTGTTTCATCAACCAGAAAGAAGATATGATATTAGCCATTTTTTAAAGGTTATTGATTACAATGAGAAGTAGACATAGATGTGCAATATGAGAAGAAACACAAAAACAAAGCCATTTGGTAGTACTCCAAAGCAGGAAGTGGGCCCTGGATTTGTCATGTACAAATATGGCGGCCCTATATACTGTATGTACAGTACATACAGTATATATTATACACAGAAACACCATTTTGTAAAACATAAAGAACCTGAGAAATCTTGGAGTAATTTCTTCACTACAGCAAGTTGAAAGTCTTCTGATGAGTGGCTCTCTCCTACAACCTCCTCCACTGTTACATGTTTAATCCATTGTCAGTCACTTTAATTTTAGTAAAATGTACACTTGATTGGGATTTTACCTAAACTGTTATTTATTCTGAAAACAAATAGGTCTAAACCTTTAATCCAATACCTTTGTACAGTCTGCCATTGAAAAAGAGATTTGTTTGAGTACGTTTAGCCTCACTTTAGAGCCTTGGTGATGACTGGTATGGGTGGCCTTTAACAAATTACAATGCACTATATGAAGATTGGACCATATTTATGAAGGCCTGTTTTGTGCTTTTTTTTTTTACTTAAGGCATCATACACTTCATACTACAGAGTCAGATCTCATGTAGACCATAGGTACACAACCCTTTTGCTAGGCTCACCAATGTTTCTTAGAACATTCTTGCTTTATTGGTCCCAACCTGGTTTAGAATATTGTAACAATGTTTGAAGACACTTTTTTTCTGATGATAGAAAAAATGTGTGGCCAACAGCTATACAAGGAAAAGTCTATTGGTGAATCTCACTCTCTTGATTTGAAGTAGTAAGACGATCTGATTTCCCTCCCCATACTGCCCTGAGATATTACAGGGGATTTACTAAAACTGGAGAGTGCAAAATCTGGTGCAGCTCTGCATAGAAACTAGTCAGCTTCCATTTTTTATTGTCAAAGTTTATTTGAACATGCTGAAGTTAGAAGTAGATTGGCTACCATGCACAGCTGCACCAAATTGGGAGTGCACCAGTTTTAATGAATTTACTATTAATAACTTTAAACAGTATTTATATAGCACCAACAGTTTGCTCAGCGCTTTACAATATAATAGGAGACAATACAGCAACGATATAGTTCAATACAAGAGGATTAGGAGGGCCCTGCTCCTTGGAGCTTACAATCTAAGAGGGAGGGGCTGGTGGTACAAAAGGTAATAACTGTGGGGGATGAACTGATAGGAGGAATAGAAGATTCCGTTATTAGCTGAAGGCAGGATAGGCTTCCCTGAAGAGATAGGTTTTCAGAGATCGCCTAAAAGTGAGCAGAGTAGGTGATAGTCGGATAGATTGAGGTAGAGAGTTCCAGAGGATGGGGGAGGCTCTGGAGAAGTCCTGGAAAGAAGCATGAGAGGAGGAGATAAGGGAGCTAGAGAGCAGGAGGTCGTGGGAGGGGCGGACAGGACGGTTTGGGTGGTATTTGGAGACAAGATTGGTGATGTAATTTAGGGCAGAGTTATAAATGGATTTATATATTATTGTTACTGTTTTGAATTTTATTCCTTGGGCAATGGGAAGCCAGTGGAGGGATTGGCAGAGAGGGAAGGCAGATATGGAATGGGAAGCCAGTGCAGGGATTGGCAGAGAGTGATGGCAGATACAGAACGGTTAGTAAGGTGAATGAGTCTGGCAGCAGCATTCATGATAGACTGAAGAGGGGATAGCCTGCAATTAGGTAGGCCAATGAGGAGGGAGTTACAATAGTCAAGGCGAGAGATAACAAGGGAGTGAATAAGTTGCTTAGTGGTTTCCGAGGTTAAGAACGGGTGTATCTTGGAGATGTTGCGAAGGTGAAGTCTACAAGATTTGAACAGTGTTTGAATTTGGGGGTGAAAGGACAGATGGGAGTCTAGGATTACACCTAGTACCCTGGCATGAGGGGAGGGACTGATTATTGTATTATTGATCTTAATGGAGAAGTCAGGGGAGGGGGCACAGGCTGGAGGGAATAGTATGAGCTTTGTTTTGGAAAGATTGAGTTTGAGGAAGTGGAGTGACATCCATGCCGATATGTCCCTTAGTAGGTTAGTAATGCGAGAGGAGACTGAAGGGGTGAGGTAAGGAGTAGAAAGATAGATTTGTGTGTCATCAGCATAGAGATGGTACTTAAAGCCATGGGAGTTTATCAAGTGACCAAGGGAGGAGGTGTAGATGGAGAAGAGAAGGGGTCCAAGGACAGAACCTTAAGGGACCCCTACAGAAAGAAGAAGTGGAGAGGAGAAGTAGTAAGCAGAGAGGTCAAGTAGTAAGAGTATGGAGTAATGGCCATTGCTTTTAGCAGTTAGTAAATCATTAGTGAGTTTTAGTAGGGCAATTTCAGTGGAGTGGAGTGAGTGAAAGGCAGATTTTAAAGTGTCAAGAAGGTTGTTGTCGGTGAGGTAGGAGCTCAGGCAATTGTAGACTAAGCATTCTAAGAGTTTAGAGGTAAACGGGAGCAGGGAGATGGGTCTTAAGTTGTTCAGGTCGGTGGGGTCCAGGGAGGGCTTTTTAAGTATAGGAGTGATCTGTACGTGCTTTAGAGGGGAGGGGAAGGCACCATTAGAGATTGAAGATGTGAGTGAGGGAGCATAGGACAGAAGAAGAGGGTGACCGTAGTAGCTGAGAGTGGACAGGATCCAGGGGGCATATGGTGAGACGGGCTTCTGAGAAAATTTTAGTGACCTCTTCAGTAGTTGCAAGGTCAAAAGAGTAAAGTGTTGAGGGAGGTTTAGTAAAAGGTATGCTAAGTGGGATAGATGTCTGTGTACCAGAGATGCCCCTACAAATTGCATCAATCTTGTTTTTGAAATGATTTGCAATCTCGTAAGCAGTGAGTGAGTGTCAGGGACCATCGCGACGCATGGGTCTACACATGCGTAGGCGTCTGTCAAGACATACAGGTAGCAGAGCACTAGGACCCAGGCGCACCCGTCGTTTTGACAGTACTAGGCAAGCACTGGGACCTAGGCGGCAACTGTCAGGTGCAGGGCGGGCTACTTAAGCCAGCCCTGCACAGATGCTTGTTGCCGAATGGTCTTTTGTATCCTGTTGCCTGTGTAGTGATTACTCTGATCTGGATTGTCTGACCTTGTTGCCTTCTCCTGTCCTGACCCCTTGGCTTGCCTGACACTGCTCCTGGATGTTCCCTTATAGATCTGATCTTTTGGTATTGACCCTGCGTGTGACCAGACTATCCTTTGCCTATCGTCTTGTACCTCACCGACCCGCTAGTTACCGACCCTGCTTGTTTGACTCTGACTTTGCTCATCCGTCCATCCATCCCTCAGGGATCCCTGGGCTCCCTCACATCAGACTCTTAACCCGCTGGCGCCCTTGGCAGACTCCTCTACCTCTGGTAGAGATACCTAGCAGCTGCGACGTGGTCCCGGAGCGCTCCAAGTCCATCCCCACCATAAGGGGCCCTGGTGAACAAGTGCTCCGGTACTTAGACTCCGCACTCTGGGGAGGCTCTATCAGGGGACTGATAGAGGTACTGTCAGGCAGTCCGTTACAGTGAGTTACTGGGTGGAGGTGGAGACAGTAGAGAGCTAAAGGTAGAGAAGAGATGATGAGGACTGGATGACAAGGTATTAACCTCCCTGGCAGTATTCCCGAGTGTAGCTCGGAGTAAAGTTTCAGTACCACAAGCAGTAACCCCGAGCTACAATCGGGCTTACCATGCGCGCTGCTCCGCGATCCCTCGATCACTTACCTTGTCCTGCGCTCCCGCGATGTCCCCCCTGCAGTGTCCCCGGCAATGTAATCCGGCGGATGCCGGCATCTGTCATCTGGGTTCCGTCCCCTGCGACGTCGGGATGTACGGGGAGGGAACTGGCGGGAAATTTGAAAATGACAAAATGTGACATTCACTAAAATCACACAGCAAAACATAACTGTATCAAACAATTTCACATACATTTTGTCCCTAGTGCTTTGTCCTGTGCCCTTCCTGCATTTTTACTGTTCTTTCTGCCTGGAAACTGAAAAACATCCATGGCGCCCAAAAAGCGTCCGTTTAGGTCAAGAGTGGTTTTAGACCAGCTAGAGAACAGCGATAGTAAATCAGAATCACTTGCAGAATTGAGTGATGATTTGTGGGGAAATTCGTCATCAGACACTGAAAACTATTTTGCGACTTTGCTCAGTGATGTGCGAACTTGGCGCTATATATTTCAAATTTCAGTGTTTTTGGTTTGATTATATTATTGAATTAAACTTATTATTATATTATTTTTTATGATTATTTATTAAATTATAATTTATGATTTCGTGTTTCAAGTTTTATCATACCCGGGATGTTTACTAGACTCTTGTTCAGACAGATTTCAGTGAGTTATTCCTAAAAATTACAGGCCTACAATAAAAATAAATACATATTTCCATGCAAAAAAATGTACCGCTTTGAGCACAGAAATATGGACATAATCAGACCGCTAGGGAGGTTAATAAGAGTGACAAAGTAGGGTTGTTTAGCAGCATGGAGAGAGGAATTGTATGTTAAGAAAACAGATTTATATAGGGTGAATGATTGTTGGGATTTGGTTTTATGCCACAGTCGCTCCAGCGTATGACTATGTCGCCTAAGATTTCTGGTGTGGTCAGTCTGCCAAGGTTGTAATGCTCGTGGCCTGATACTTCATGTAGTTAGAGGAGCAAGTGCGTCTAGTGTGGATGAAAGCGAACTGTTGTAGACAGCAGTGGTCAGGTCGGGGCAGGACAGGGGAGAGATTCTGTCATAGAGGTGGTCAGTTGCAGAGTGGAAAAGGAAGGGTTTACGTTGTGAAGGTTTCTGTGGAAAGCATTGCACCAGCAATCAGGGCATGGCTGTGCTGTTTTTAAAAAATGACAGCTAATACGGGGAACTTTTCCCCGTACTGCTGTCACGTGGGGTTGGGAACATGTAATGTGTTCCCAAAGGTCCGACCAATAGCAGAAATACTACTACAGGGTGACACGGGTGCGCAAAATCACATATATATGTGATTTTGCATTTCCGGGGAGGGGGCGCGCCCTATCCGCGCCGCCTCTCGCGGCTGTCAATCACCGAGTTCCAGCTGGTAATTACTTGCCGGCGCCCGGTGATTTCCGAAGATCTCCAATGGGGAGGAGGACTGTTTTGTTTACTAACAGTCCTCCTCCCTGTCAGCTCAGGCACACTGCTCTGGATGGCTGTCAAAATGTCCGCCACAGTCCCGCTCAGGGGCGGACTGACCATTCAAGCACTCGAACTGCCCGAGGGCCCGGGGTCAGTAGGGGGCCCCACTAAATGCCCCTGGTACCTTTTTTTTTTTTTTTTTTTTTTTTTTTTTTTTTTTTTTTTTTTTATAGGCTTTTTTTGAGTGTGGGCAAGGACACAGGGGCCCCATGATCCCCTATTGCCCGGGGACCCCATGAGTTGTCAGTCAGCCCCTGGTCCTGCTATAAGTCGCTGATTGCCACCATTACTAGTAAAAGAAAAAACAAATTCCAGTATATATACCGCCATTTGTAAATGCTATAACTTTCATATAAACCATTTCATTTACATGTATTGGGATATTTTTAGTAAACACATGTAGCAGAATACATTTTGGTGCAAATTTATGATGAAATTTGATTTAATTTTGTTACTGAACATGTTTAATAGCAAAATGTCAAACATATTGTTTTTTTCTCAAAATTGTCAGTCTTTTTTTTTTTATAGAGAAAAAAATTAAAATGCAAGCGATCAATTACCACTGAAAGAAAGCTCAATTTGTGGGAAAAAAGTGACGTAAATTTCATTTGACCGTACAATTTTTTGTTATAGTAATGCAGCGTCGTATCGCAAAGAAATGGCCTGGTCAGGAAGGGGCGTAAATCCTCAGGAGGGCAAGTGGTTAATGCCATGAACCTTCCTGATTTTCACAATGAAACAAAACTTGATTTTTCACACAAGGCAACAAGCAATTCTCTACCAAAAACAGCTCAAATGTCAACTCTCTGTTATTTTCCACTGCATGTTTTAATTTATTACTTCACTGGGTATATGTGCAGGTTTACAACCACTTTAATTGGTGGCCCTTGGGCATTACATTTCTGTTCCTGTTTTAGGCACAATGATGAATAAAGCCCTTTATGCAAATTTCTGAGAAGCTATCGAAGTAGTTCCTCAACAATTATTTCAGCACGGATTGCCCATAGAGGGCCCAAAGGCCTAGACAACTGCATCCAGATGTTTCAGGAGGATGGCTTGAGCTGTTTATAATATTACATGTCTCAGCTGCAATTTACCATTGTAAAACTTCTCATCAAGCATCTCTGCTACCAGATTATTTGGAGGTAGCCATGATGACCCAGTAATAGCTCCAGATTTCAAGCACTGAAAGAACTGTAATAAATTGCACAGAAATATTTCCTGCTTTGGGTAAGATTTAGGACCCATTCAGACTGTTTCAGGGTGTTACCACAAGCACATTAACATGTGGCATTTTGCACATTAACATGCATCGCTTTCACCACTTCCTGCCTGTAAGATGTCATATGACATCCTGGACTTCAATTGGAAATATCTGGATGATGCCTGCAGCTACAGGCATCATCCAGATATCTTTCTTTTCAGCCAGCAATTCTCCCGATTTAGACGCTGGATGGCTTTTACAGGCAGTGGAAAGGGATGTCCCTCCTCTCTCGCCACCCATCGGCGCCTCTCCGGGCTCCCCCATGCGATCGGAGAGCCTGGGATCCGATCTGGCGCTACCACTGGGTTACTGTACCACAGAGCTGGCCATGGACCCGATGGTCTCCGGTCATCTCTATAACTCTAAGAGGCCAGAAGCAATGTCATGACATCACTTACAGCTGTGGCAGATGGAAACACTACCATTTTTTTCCCTGTAAAGCAGAGATCAATGTTATTTTTTTAATCTCATGCTTTCCAGGGTAGAAGAGATATCTGGGGTCTTATTCACCCCAGATGTCTCCATAAAGAGGACATGTCATGCCTTATTCCTATTACAAGGACTGTTCACATTTCTTGTAATAGCAATAAAAGTGATAAAAAAAATAAAGGAACAGTGTAAAAATAAAAATAAAATAAATAAATGAATACAATTTTTTTAAAGCGCTCCTGTCCCCTTGTGCTGGCACATAGAAGTGAACACATACGTAGGTCGCTCACACATATGTAAACTACATTTGAAACACACATGTGAGGTATCACCACGAATGTTGTAGCGAGAGCAAAAATTCTAGCACTAGACATTTTCTGTAATTCTAAACTGGTATCCTGTAAAAGTTTTTAAAACGTGGCCTATGGAGATTTTTGAGTACCGTAGTTATGCGCCATTCCACAAGTGTGCGCAGTTTTAAAGAATGACATGTTAGGTATCTATTTACTTGCCATAACATCTTTTATATTTTGCTAAAATGTCATCTTTTTTATATATTTTTTTTGCATTCAAATTCATTAAAGTGTCTTTTTTTTGTTAAATTGTGTTTGAAAAATTGCTGTGCATGACATAAAAATTGCAATGACCACCATTTTATTCTTTTGGGTCTCTGCTAAAAAAATATATATATACAGTATATATAAAATATTTGGGGGTTCTGAGTATTTTCCTAGCAAAAAAATTATGATTTTTACATGTAGGAGGGAAATGCCAAAATTGGGCTGAGTGGGAAGTTGTAAAGGTAGCTTATTCTCTTTGAATAGCATGCCACCACACTGCATATTTTAATAGACATGCAGTATTTTTAGCAAAGTACATATTGTTCACACCGGTGTGTTGTGATGCACTAAAACACACGTTGTACTGCACTACCTAAATGCATCAGGGCTCCATTGAAGACAATTAGCATATTAATGCACCACACTGTTTTTCATGCTTTTCAGTAGTGCATAATAAGACACATTGTATTGCCTTTTACTGCAACACGAGAGTGTAAACGGGCCCTAAAGGAACACAAGTACTATGGATGCTCTGTTACCAGTGTCAGGCAAGAGCCGTAACATGTCTTCGCACTGGATCTAGACATTAACCGCTTGCCTACAGGGCACTTATACCCCCTTCCTGCCCAGGCCAATTTCCAGCTCTCAGCACTGTCACACTTTGAATGACAATTACGCGGTCATGCAACACTGTACCCATATGAAATTTTTAGCTTTTTTTTGTGACAGATAGAGCTTTATTTTGGTGGTATTTAATCACCTCTGGGTTTTTTATTTTTTCTTAAACAAACCAAAAACCGCTGAAAATGTTTAAAAAAAAGTTTTTTCTTAGTTTTTGTTGTAAAATTTTGTAAATAAGTGATTTTTTTTTCTCCTTCACTGATGTGCGCTAATGAGGCTGCAGTGATGGGCACTGATAGGCTGCACTGATAGGTGGCACTGATGGGCACTGATGAGGAGGCACTGGAGGGTGGCACCGATGGGCATTGACAAGCATCACTGATGGGCACTGAAAAGCAGCACTGATAGGCGGCACTGATAGGCGGCACTGACTGGCACTGATATGTGGCACTGATTGGCAGCACTGATAGGTGGCACTGATTGGCATTGATAGGTGGCACTGACTGGCACTGATGGGTGACACTGAAAGGCAGCTCAGATGGGCACTGATATGTGGCATTGATGTGCACTGGTAGGCACTGATATGTGGCATTGATGGGCACTGGCACGTGGCACTGTTCAGCACTGACAGCTGGCACTGATGGATACGGACAGGTGGCACTTCTGGGGGCACACTGATCATCAGTGCCCTGATGATCAGTGTACATGTCCCCTCCGCAGAATGCCGATTACCGGCTCTCCTCTCGAGCTGTCAGCGTGACAGCTTGTGAGGAGAGAAATGCCGATAACCGGCATTTCCCTGTTTACATGTGTTCAGCTGTGATTGGACACAGCTGATCACATGACCGAGCCAACAGCTTCGGCTCTTTCCATAGATTGGTGATCCGCTATGTCCGAGGGACACAGTGCACCACCCACTGACAACTCATGGGGCCCCTGAGCAATAATAGATAATGGGGCCCCCTGTGTCCCTGCCTACACTCAACACACACCCACATAATGCCCCTCCTACATATTGGAGCTCAGCTGCATAGAAGGGGCATTTAAATATTTACTGCAGCAAAGACTGCAGGTCCATCCGCTTGTGCAGATGGAAAGTTATAGACCAGAATATGAATTATGAAAGATGTTGGTTCCAGTTTAAGGTTGCGCCTGACGATCCCTCCCTAAACAGGGGATTGGTCTTTCACTTCAGAACCACCCCCTGCTGGGAAACTTTAAAACAGGCTGCCAATCCTAAGGAAGTTTAAGTTGAAAACATCTCCCAATTCTTAACATCAATATACCACCTGGGGAGACCTGTGCCTTTCGCTCTGAAACGTGATCTGCTTCCATCCAAGGCTTAAGGGCAAGTAACTTAACCCTTTAACTTCTCCCTGTTATCTCTTTGCTGTGCTGTGCTGTTTTCTATGTGTGTATATGTATGTATGTGTGTATGTGTATATCTATCTTAGTTACATCTTCTCTGTAAATATTTTTACTGCACCTGTTTGACCCTTTTAGTAATAAATCTTTCTTCTGAAAGTGTTGAACTGTTTCTATAGCTCTTATTGCAATTTACGAATCCCTGCCTTTAAAGAGACGCTACTGTTGGTTTAACTCTCTGTATAACCGGCCTGTGTCAATGACCGGGTTATGCGGACAATTATTGCAATTATTATAGTGTTATAGCGATATTGCAAGTTTCCTCTTTCTCTGAACCAAAAGGAGCTGGTGGCAGTGTGAAGGGGTTAATTGCGTAATTAACCTGACCCAGTAACAATTGATTCAGGCTGCTGGCATCGATTGGTACCTATTAGCTTGAAAATCGTTGTGCAGGGTGCAGCTGGGTGTGGCATTGTTACGCACGTCACATCGCGGTTGTATATCAGTTAGCCCTTCGGTCACGAGTTTTGTGAGAAGGTCTGGGGTCTGACGCTGCGATCGTGACAAAGGGGGGGAGAGAGGAGGGGTGAGAGAGAGAGGAAGAGTGAGAGCGAGAGGAAGGGTTGAGAGAGGAACGGGTAGGGGGTGAGAGAGGAGTGGCGTGTTTTAAATTGCACTACAAATCGGGCATGGCTTAAAAGGGGTGTGGTTAAATAGTGTTTGAAATGACTTACATAGTGCAGAATGTGATAATGTTAAATAGGGAATGTACAATGTGGAGAGTATGACAGTGGGTAGTATGTACAGGGAGAGGAGTGCAGAGTGTATGGCGGTGGGTAGTATGTACAGGGAGAGAAGTGTGGAGTGTATGGCGGTGGGTAGTATGTGTAGGATGGTGTCAGTAGGGCAGTGGATGGTGTCAGTAGTTCTTCTTTTTTTCTTTATTTTTATTTTTTTACAATTTTATTTTTGTTTTTACAATTTAATGTTTTATTATATTTATAATTTTTTCAAAATGCTTTTGGGTGGCCAGTGGATGGTGTCAGTAGAACAATGGCGTGGGTGCCAGAATTTGTTTATTTAATTCTAAAATTATTTTTTACAATTTATTTTTGTATTATTTTTTTCACAATTTTGTGGGTGCAGTGGACAGTGCCGGTAGGGAGTGAACAGGGAGCACTAGTATATGTTGGGCTGTCATTATATTGGGATGAATAAACAGAACCTGTACGCCCTTACATTGGAAGGAAGGGAAGGAGGGAATGGATGGAGGAGGGGAAGGAAGGAAAAGAAAAAAAGAAAAAAAGGAAGGAGGGGAGGGAGGAAGGAAGGAAGGGGAGGGAGGGAAGGAAGGAAGAAAAGGGAGGGAGGGAATGGAGGAAGGAAGGGGAGGGAAGAAAAGAAGGAAGGGAAGGGAGGGGATGGAGGAAGGAAGGGAAGGAAGAAAAAGGAGGGAGAGAATGGATGGAGGAAGGAAGGAAATGGATGAATGAATGAAGAAAGGAAATGGATGGAGGAAGGAATGAAGGAAGGGGAGGGAAAGAAGGAAGAAAGGAAAGGGAGGGAATGGATGAAAGGAGGAAGGAAGGGGAGGGAGTGGGGAAGGAAGGAAGGAGAAGGAAGTAGAGAGGAAGGAAGGAAAGAAGGAAGGAAGGGGAGGGAGGGAAGGAAGGGGGAGGGAAGGAAGGGAAAGGAGGGGAGGGAGGAACGAATGAAGGAAGGGAGGGGATAGTGGAAGGAAGAAAAGGGAGAGAAGGAATGGATGGAGGAAGGAATGAGTTTCGCCATTGGTGTAAAGGACGCCGCCACTGTGCAGTGGAGACGTGCTCTCTAAAGTGACAAATCACATTTCTCTGTCTGGCAATCCAATGGATGTGTCGGAGTTTGGTGGTTGCCAGAAAAACAGTACTTGCCTGACTGCATTGTGCCAAATGTAAAGTTTGGTGGAGGGGGAATTATGGTGTGGGGTTGTTTTTCAGGGATTGGGCTTGGCCCCTTAGTTCCAGTGACAGGAACCCTTAAGGCGTCAGCATACCAAGACATTTTGGACAATTTCATGCTCCCAGCTTTGTGCGAACAGTTTGGAGATGGCCCCTTCCTGTTCCAACATGACTGCGCACCAGTGCACAAAGCAAGGTCCATAAAGAGATGGATGAGCGAGTTTGGGGTGGAGGAACTTGACTGGCCTGCACAGATTCCTGACCTCAATGAATTAGAGCAGAGACTGTGAGCCAGGCCTTCTTGTCCAACATCAGTGCCTGACCTCACAAATGTGCTTCTGGAAGAATGGTCAAACATTCCCATAGACACACTCCTAAACCTTGTAAACAGCCTTCCCAGAAGAGTTGAAGCTGGTATAGCTGCAAAGGGTGGGACAACTCATTATTGAACCCTATGGACTAAGACTGGGATGCCATTAAAGTTAAAGGCAGGCATCCAAATACTTTTGGCAATATAGCGTATATACTGTACTTACCTATTTTCAGCCTGCTCTAGTCCAGTCCGTGTCAGCCAGCAGCAGCTGCAGGGGAGAGGAGGAAGAGCCGACAGTGGATGAGCCATAGGAGTCAATGGGTGATACAGGGAAGAGCAGACCAGACCAGTGTGAACATAGATAATTATATACATCTTTCTTACACAGGTTCTTACACAGGTTAGCCAGCATTGGTGTTGGGAGGGAGAATTTTAAGACTAGTTAGGTGTAGCCTGAAATTCCACTTTAAGTGGGTGGTTCAGCCCTGCCTCAGGCATATCTTTTAGCAGACTTAAGCCAGCCACACGATTGAAATTTGGCCAGTTAAGCAGGGACCAGCTGAATTTCAATCCGGGCAGACTGGTTGTACACAAATCGATAGTTGATCTACTGATTGACTTGTGTACAACCATCCTGCTTGTTTTTTTTCTGAACAATCAGTGCTGCTGGCTATAGACAGGAACACTGATCATTGTAATCTGATGGCAGGGAAGGCTTCCCACTATCAGAGTACAAAATCTCAGCGGGAAGGTGTCCCCCATCTGCCTTTATGTGGACTCAGATAATTTTCTTTTCATTCAACCTGTTGCTTGAACGAAAAAAAAAAAAAAGATCAATGTATGGACTGCGTAACACAAAAGCTTGGCCAACCATTCATGTGTATGCTTATAGTGAGAGGAGTGTCAAGAAGCGTCCCTTTGTGATAACATTTTGCCCTTTCCATTCCAGTTTTATCCCCTTGTTAAGTGGCCTTCCCATTCTACCTTTTTTTTAAAATGGTATATGTTTAGCAGCTGTTATGTAGACAGGTATTCTGCAGTTTGCTTCGGTAATGGGGACTTGTAGCCTTTCACTTATCCAGATTTCATACTGTGCTGATTACTGCTGTATTGTACTGTAGAGTTTTGGGTGTAGGTGGGAAACCAGGTGCCAGACTGTCTGGTGGGGGTGGAGGGGGCAGGGATTATTGCCAGCATGTACTGTATAAATTGAGTTGTGGGGCGGCACAGTGGCTTAGTGGTTAGCACTCCTGCCTTGCAGTAAATGGGTCATGGGACGGATCTTGATCAGGAAAAGGCCTTCGACCGTGTCTCCCATGGGTTTATGTGCAGAGCCCTGCGCAGGTTTGGTCTAGGGGAAATGTTTTGTTCATATGTTGACATCATGTATAATGACATCTGTAGTTCCGTGCAGGTGAACGGCTGGAAGACTGACCCCTTCCCGGTCCTCTCCGGGGTCAGACAAGGCTGTCCTCTCTCACCTCTGCTTTTTGTTTGCTGTATAGAGCTCTTCGCCGAATGCATCAGACGGAATCCAGAGATCGGGGGAATCACCGCACCGGGACCAGACAGACGGGAAGTGAAGTGCTCGCTCTACATGGACGACGTGACGGTGTTCTGTGCCAACCAGCGCTCCATCGACCTGCTTGTCCAGACCTGCGAGGACTTCGGCCAAGCTTCGGGGGCAAAGGTCAACTGCGGGAAGTCGGAAGTCATGCTCTTCGGAAAGTGGTACCTGCCTTCTTCTGCATCCATGCCCTTTGGCATCAAGACAGACTTCATGAAGATTTTGGGAGTTTGGTTTGGTGCCGAGGGCGCAGCCCTGAAGTCTTGGGAGGAGAGACTGGCCAAGATGCGCCAAAAGTTTGGACTCTGGAGCCTCAGAGACCTCACCATCGAAGGGAAGACACTGGTACTCCGCAGCGAGATTCTCCCTGTGTTGCAGTACCTCGCCCAGGCCTGGCCCCCTCGGGTCAACACCTGCAAGGCCATCACCAGGGCGGTGTTTCACTTCATCTGGGGCTCCAAGATGGACAGAGTGAAGCGGGCAGTCATGTTCAAGGAACCCCTCAAGGGCGGTAAGGGCGTGCCCGACATCGCCACCCAGCTGAGGGTGTTCTTTGCTTGCAACTGCATCCGCAGAACTTTGCCAAGACGGATTATGGACTCTGGCGGGAACGCAATGTCTCGCTTCTTCCTGTTGCCTCTCTGGAGGTCCCTGGGGTGGGACACTTGGGATAGTTCCATCCCCTACAACTGGGACACTCCTTGGTACTACTTGGACACCTTCAAGTTCATCAGGGAGCAAGGGCTGCAGGGAGTCAAGCCGGACTTGTGGAAGCCAAAGACTATCTACAAGCTCATCCGAGCCAGCGACATTTTGGAGTCGGTTCCAGGCCTGCCTTCAGACACCTGTAAGGTGGTCTGGAGGAATGTTTCTTCCAACATCCTCACCAACAGGCACAAAGACCTGGCATGGATGGCTATCCAGGGGGGACTGCCTCTCAGGACATTTATGCATGCCAGGAACCTGAGCAGATACAGACACTGCCCCTTCTGCATCATCCACGAGGAAACGTCTTACCACGTTTTCTGGGAGTGCTCATTTGCTCAGGCCCTGTTGGGGGCCCTGGAACCTGAACTCAAAGACTTTGTGCCACAGACAGCCATCACTCACTTTGGGGTGTTGAATGGACTGTTCTGTGGAACCTTTTCTCTGGAGGACATTGACGGCGCCTGGCGGGTGCTGTGCTGTTTTAAGGACGCTTTATGGTGCGCCAGAAAGCGCCTCATCCACCAGCGGGAGAGGATGTCCATTGAGGACTGCCGCAGACTGATCCTCAGTCTGCTCAGAGACTATTCCTTGATGGACTTTAAGGAGGAAGAGGACGTCTGAAGATTTCCCCCTTCCCCCTACTCCCCCTTGCGTGTCTTTGTCTTTTCAATAAAGCTTCGGGCCTGTGTTTCCCCCTCCTTTCCCCCCCCCCCCCCCCCCACACACCCGATGCCTATTGTAAACTTTGATTTTCGGTTTTTCGGTTTTTTCACTCTCGCTTATTGCATGACTTAGTACTGTGTATCAGGATGCTATGGTTTTTGGGGTAAGCGGCGTCATGCATGACGTGGCGGTCTGGGGATTCATCCTCTGCACATCATGTCAGGCATCATACCGCTGAGCGAATGTATTTATTTCTGAATGTATTTATTGTATGCTTGAACTGTATTGCTATGTGGTGCGCTGCGTCGCAGTACAGGGTGAGATGTACCCCGATTACACGTATCATGTTGTTTTTGATGCTTCTGTAATAAAAGTATCTTTTCAATCAAAAATGGGACGGATCTGTGCGTTCCAGGATTGACTTTGTGCTCACCTCCAGGGCAGTCAGGCACCGCGGGTTCTCCATGGTTCCCTGCTTTTTCTCTGACCACAGGGCCATTCACTTTCAAGGTGATCTGGGAGAGGGCTTTGCCCCGGGCCCAGGCTCCTGGAAGCTGAATTGCACCCTGCTGGACGATGAGGAACTGCTAGAGGAGCTCAGGGAAACCTACGGTGCCTGGCGAGGGGAGAAGTCTTTCTTTCCCAAGGTAAGCGACTGGTGGGAGTTTGTGAAAGTCAAGCTGCGCAGCTTCTTTCAGGCCAGGGGATGCCAGCAAGTGTGTGCCAGGAGGAGGGAACTCAGGAGGCTGCAGCGTCAGCTGCAGTCCCTGCAGGACCTTCATCACTGTGGCTGGGACGTGAGGCAAGACCTGGAGGACACCAAGAAGAGCTTGAAAAAGCACTTTGAGGAAGAATCCAGGCACATTGTCTTCCGTGCCAAGGTGGAGCATCTAGAGAAAGGTGAGAAGTGTAACTCTTTCTTTTTCAGGAAACTCCACTCAGGACACACACCCCTGTCTGAGCTGCGCGACAAGACTGGAACACTCCAGAAGGGGAAGGAGGCCGTGATGGAAGTGGTCAGCGACTACTACTCCGACCTCTACTCCCCCAAAGAAACAAACACGGAAGCGGCCGACAGGTTCTTGTCAGGTATCTCTAACGCTATTGATCATGCAGGTTTGTCGGCCACTAATGCCCCCTTGATGTTGGAGGAGCTGCACTCTGCCGCTAAATCCTTTAGGCGAGGCAGGACCCCGGGCTGCGACGGTCTCCCAGCAGAGCTCTATGTAGCGCTGTGGGACCTCGTGGGCCCGGACCTGCTCGAGCTGTACGAGGAGATGGTGGTGGAGGGCAAGATGCCTCCTTCGTTGAGGGAGGGGATGATCACGATCCTGTACAAGCGTAAGGGGGAGAGATGTGACTTGAAAAATTGGCGTCCCATCTCTCTCCTGAACGTGGACTACAAGATCCTCGCCAAAGTCATGGCGAACAGGCTGAAGGCTGTCATCGGACAGATCATCCACCCGGATCAGACTTGTGGCATTGCTGGCCGCAGGATTGCGGACAGCCTTGCGCTTGTCCGGGACACGGTCCAATACATTGAGGACCGCCGTGTGCACGCGGCCCTGGTCAGTCTTGACCAGGAAAAGGCCTTTGACCGTGTCTCCCATGGGTTTATGTGCAGAGCCCTGCGCAGGTTTGGTCTCGGGGAAATGTTTTGTTCGTATGTGGATATTATGTATAATGACATTTGCAGTTCCGTGCAGGTGAACGGCTGGAAAACTGACCCCTTCCCGGTCCTCTCCGGGGTCAGACAAGGCTGCCCTCTTTCACCTCTGCTTTTTGTTTGCTGTATAGAGCTCTTCGCCGAATGCATCAGACGGAATCCAGAGATCGGAGGAATCACCGCACCGGGACCAGACAGACGGGAAGTGAAGTGCTCGCTCTACATGGACGACGTGACGGTGTTCTGTGCCAACCAGCGCTCCATCGACCTGCTCGTCCAGACCTGCGAGGACTTCGGCCAAGCTTCGGGGGCAAAGGTCAACTGCGGGAAGTCGGAAGTCATGCTCTTCGGAAAGTGGTTCCTGCCTTCTTCTGCATCCATGCCCTTTGGCATCAAGACAGACTTCATGAAAATTTTGGGAGTTTGGTTTGGTGCCGAGGGCGCAGCCCTGAAGTCTTGGGAGGAGAGACTGGCTAAAATGCGGCAGAAATTTGGACTTTGGAGCCTCAGAGACCTCACCATCGAAGGGAAGACACTGGTACTCCGCAGCGAGATTCTCCCTGTGTTGCAGTACCTTGCCCAGGCCTGGCCCCCACGGGTCAACACCTGTAAGGCCATCACCAGGGCGGTGTTTCACTTCATCTGGGGCTCCAAGATGGACAGAGTGAAGCGGGCAGTCATGTTCAAGGAACCCCTCAAGGGCGGTAAGGGCGTGCCCGACATCGCCACCCAACTGAGGGTGTTCTTTGCTTGCAACTGCATCCGCCGAACTTTGCCCAAACGGATTATGGCGGGAACGCAATGTCTCGCTTCTTCCTGTTGCCTCTCTGGAGGTCCCTCGGGTGGGACACTTGGGATAGTTCCATCCCCTACAACTGGGACACTCCATGGTACTACTTGGATACCTTCAAGTTCATCAGGGAGCAAGGGCTGCAGGGAGTCAAGCCTGACTTGTGGAAACCAAAGACCATTTACAAGCTCATCCGAGCAAGCGACATTTTGGAGTCGGTTCCAGGCCTGCCTTCAGACACCTGCAAGGTGGTCTGGAGGAATGTTTCTTCCAACATTCTCACCAACAGGCACAAAGACCTGGCATGGATGGCAATCCAAGGGGGGTTGCCTCTCAGGACATTTATGCATGCCAGGAACCTGAGCAGATACAGACACTGCCCCTTCTGCATCATCCACGAGGAAACGTCTCACCACGTTTTCTGGGAGTGCTCATTTGCTCAGGCTCTGTTGGGGGCCCTGGAACCTGAACTCAAGGACTTTGTACCACAGACAGCCATCACTCACTTTGGGGTGTTGAATGGACTATTCTGTGGGACTTTTTCTCTGGAGGACATTGACGGCGCCTGGCGGGTGCTGTGTTGTTTTAAGGACGCTTTATGGTGCGCCAGAAAGCGCCTCATCCACCAGCGGGAGAGGATGTCCATTGAGGACTGCCGCAGACTGATCCTCAGTCTGCTCAGAGACTATACCTTGATGGACTTTAAGGAGGAAGAGGACGTCTGAAGATTCCCCCTTCCCCCTACTTCCCCTTGCGTGTCTTTGTCCCTTCAATAAAGCTTCGGGCCTGTGTTTCCCCCTTTTTTCCCCCTTCCCCCCCCCACACACCCGATGCCTATTGTAGACTGTAACGTTCGGTTTTCGTTTTTTTGCATGATTTTGTGATTAGGAAAAGTATTGTGTATTAGGATGCTACGGTTTTTGGGGTAAGCAGCGTTATGCATGACGTGGTGGTCTGGAGATTTGTCCTCCACGCACATCACGTCAGGCATCATACCGCTGAGCGAATGTATTTATTTCTGAATGTATTTATTGTATGCTTGGAACTGTATTGCAATGTGGTGCGCTGCGTCGCAGTACAGGGTGAGATGTACCCCGATTACAAGTATCATGTTGTTTTTGATGCTTCTGTAATAAAAGTATCTTTTCAATAAAAAAAAATGGGTCTCTATCGCTTCTCGGCCTTTTGGCTAAGATCAAGTGTAGTATCTGTTCTTATCAGTGTCCAGTGGGGGTGCTCTCGGCCATTCTAGCTTTGCGGGGATGGCTGTTGTATAGTACCCTCACTGGTATGATGGGGGTCCGGAAGGCTAGTACCGGAGGGACAGAAACCGGGGAGCGCCATGATTCGTTCTGGGGCCTCGGGAGTAATTCCTCCGAGAAGACTGGAAAGACCCAGTACCTCCTGATTTGGACGGATCTACCTTGGTCTGGCCAGGGGCTGGGGACGCAAAAAGTCCGCAAACTCAGTGCCCCCTGAGGAAGACGCTCTCAGGGGTGCCACTAGTAACACCACTAGTAACACCTGGGTGTGGGACCCCACAGTGTGAAGATGGCACATGGTCACTGTTTTTCACCTCTTTTTGCACAGCGCCCTAAGGACCAGGTCTTTTGGCTAAGTCCAGGGCAATTTTTGCTACGGGCCTCAGGGCCTGGTCTGTGCACAATTTGGCACGGTACCACTTTTTTATTTTCTATTTATTTCATTTATTCACCTCCCACGTCTGTCACTTTTTTGTTGCTTATGTGTGTGTTTTTCACGGATGGAGGGTGTGGGTCCTCGGGCCTACCCTGAAGTCTAGGGGGAGGATGTGTGGCCTTTTGATTCCTTCCTCCCCTGATCCCTAGGGGGTTTTCTCTCTGGGAGAACCCCCTGACCTAGTACTGGATATCCGGCTTCGGCTGGGCATAAGGAACGGTGGTCCACCAGGCCTTTTGGCCAGGAGGACCAAATGGGAACCTTGTCCCTGTCAGGAGCTTTGTGTCAAGGTCCTACCTTTTCCCTGAGGTTATGTTACTCCATGTGCTGGCGTCCATCTTGGATTCTGCTGTGCATGATGGGAATCCTTTTTATGCCTTCAGGTCTCTGAGGTCCACCCCCCAGAGGGGCGTGGCTGCTGACATATAAGCCTGTGGCCCGCACATGCTCTTTGCACTTGTGTCTTGTGTCTTTGTGTTACTATTTCTCTGTTCTGACTCTCGTGACTCTCCTGGTATTCTGATTCGGCTTGTGACTTGACTATTCTTTGTATTCTCCTTTGATCTGACCCTCTGTTGCTGAACCCGGCTTGTGACCTGTGATTCTCGTCTGCTGTCCTGTACTGTTTTGTCCTGTTGTTGTTGACCCCGGCTTGTCTGACTACTCTTTTGTTTCTTCCACCAGCTACACGCCATTGGCGGCGGCCATTTACCTCAGCTGAGGTGTCTCGGGGGCCGCGACCTGGTTCCTGGCTGTGTCAAGTCCATCCCCACCATCAGGGGCCCTGGTGAAGGGCAGCCTGGGACTTAGACTCCGCGCCCTGAGGGACTTTGGTCTGTGGGTGGTGGTTGTCGTCAGCCAGTGCTTTACATTGTTAGGCCTGCCTGTCCGTTCCTCGGCTCCTGCCCTGACACTTTGTGCCCCGGGAGATCAGGGTAATGGTTCAACCCCTTCGGGGGTAGGACAAACACACCCCTAAGTGCACTTTTTCGTGTGGTGTTCGCACTTGCACTTTTTTTGTGATCACTTACGGGTTTTTCGTTGTAGTTTGCACGTTTGCGGACTTAAAAAAAAAAAAAATGGGTCTCTATCGACCTGCTCGTCCAGACCTGCGAGGACTTCGGCCAAGCTTCGGGGGAAAAAGTCAACTGCGGGAAGTCGGAAGTCATGCTCTTCGGAAAGTGGTTCCTGCCTTCTTCTGCATCCATGCCCTTTGGCATCAAGACAGACTTCATGAAAATCCTGGGAGTTTGGTTTGGTGCCGAGGGTGCAGCCCTGAAGTCTTGGGAGGAGAGACTGCCAAAGATGCAACAAAAGTTTGGACTTTGGAGCCTCAGAGACCTCACCATCGAAGGGAAGACACTGGTACTCCGCAGTGAGATTCTCCCTGTGTTGCAGTACCTCGCCCAGGCCTGGCCCCCACGGGTCAACACCTGTAAGGCCATCACCAGGGCGGTGTTTCACTTCATCAGGGGCTCCAAGATGGACAGAGTGAAGCGGGCAGTCATGTTCAAGGAACCCCTCAAGGGCGGTAAGGGCGTGCCCGACATCGCCACCCAACTGAGGGTGTTCTTTGCCTGCAACTGCATCCGCAGAACTTTGCCCAAAAGGACTATGGACTCTGGCAGGAACGCAATGTCACGCTTCTTCCTGTTGCCTCTCTGGAGGTCCCTCGGATGGGACAATTGGGACAGTTCCATCCCCTACAACTGGGACACCCCTTGGTACTACCTGGATACTTTCAAGTTTATCAAGGAGCAGGGGCTACAGGGAGTCAAGCCTGACTTGTGGAAGCCAAAGATCATTTACAAGCTCATCAGAGCAAGTGACATTTTGGAGTCGGTTCCAGGCCTGCCTTCAGACACCTGCAAGGTGGTCTGGAGGAATGTTTCTTCAAACATCCTCACCAACAGGCACCAGGACCTGGCATGGATGGCAATCCAAGGGGGGTTGCCTCTCAGGACATTTATGCATGCCAGGAACCTGAGCAGATACAGACACTGCCCCTTCTGCATCATCCACGAGGAAACGGCTCATCACGTTTTCTGAGAGTGCTCTTTTGCTCAGGACCTGTTGAGAGCCCTGGAACCTGAACTCAAGGACTTTGTGCCACAGACAGCCATCACACACTTTGGGGTGTTGAATGGTCTTTTCTGTGGAACTTTTTCTCTGGAGGACATTGACAGCGCCTGGCGGGTGCTGTGTTGTTTTAAGGACGCTTTATGGTGAGCCAGGAAGCGCCTCATCCACCAGCGGGAGAGGATGTCCATTGAGGACTGCCGCAGACTGATCCTCAGTCTGCTCAGAGACTATACCTTGATGGACTTTAAGGAGGAAGAGGACGTCTGAAGATCTCCCCTTCCCCCTACTCCCCCTTGCGTGTCTTTGTCCCTTCAATAAAGCTTCGGGCCTGTGTCCCCTTCTTTTTCCCCTTTCCCCCCCCCCCCCACACACCCGATGCTTATTGTAAAGTGTAACATCCGTTTTTTTGCATGACTCTGTAATGTTGGGAAATGATCTTTGTTTTAGGATGCTATGGTCTCGGGGTAAGCGGCGTTATGCATGACGTGTTGGTCTGGGGATTCGTCCGCCACGCACATCACGTCAGGCATCATACCGCTGAGCGAATGTATTTATTGAATGTATTTATCGTATGCTTGGAACTATATTGCAATGTGGTGCGCTGTGTCGCAGTATAGGGCGAGATGTACCCCGATAACAAGTATCATGTTTTTTTATACTTATGTAATAAAGTATCTTTTTCAATCAAAAAAAAAAAATGGGTTTGATTCCCAACCATAGCGCCTCCTCCATGGAGTTTGCATGTTCTTCCTGTGCTTGTGTGGGTTTCCTCCAGGTACTCTAGTTTCCTCTCACACTCCAAAGACATGCTGGTAGGTTAATTGGCTCCTGTCTAAATTGTCCCTAGTATATGAATTAGCGACTTTAAATTGTACACCCCTTGAGGGTCAGGGACTGATATGAATGTACAATATGTAAAGTGCTGCATAAATTGACGGTGCTATGTAAGTACCTGAAATAAATAAAGGGAAGTATTCATTCACCCTCCAACTCAGTTCTGACTCATGGTTTGGGATATCGGGGAAGGATTGTCTTTGAGCTTTAATACCCGCCTTGGCAGAGCGCTGGAAGACTTGCCGGAAAGGGGGACCATTGGCTGAGACTACGCTATGGGCACCGCAAGAGGAAGCCCAGGCGGAACGGTTCCACCACAAGGAGGACAGAGAAGTGAGTAGACTGGTGAGTTCCTGATATGACTTTTAAAGGAAGGAGGATTCGTATTCTTTATGAAGCACTAAAGTAGTTGGAATAGGCAGGTAATGAGAGTAAAACATTCTCTGCAGGAGAAACATCCAGGTTCATGTGTTTTACATGACAGTTACTAATGCAGGCCATAGACGGGTCGTTTACTGGCCGAATTGTCGGCCGTAAAACGAAAAATCGGTCGTTCTGTTGCCACCAATGCTTGCGAAAATCGGCCGTTTTTTGTTGATATTCCAGCATGACTGATAAAAGAAACGAGAAGGAACCATGAAAATCGGCTGACGACATTGCCTACTAACGGTGCGAATATCAGCCGATTTATTCTTTCGAACGAAAACCCGGCCGATAAACGATCCGTCTATGGCCTGCATAATTCTCCAACAGAGAATGTTTGGTGAAAGTCATGATCGCTTTTTTTTTATAAATAGACCATAGTAAATGTTTATTTGCATTATAGTTGATCAGGTACATTTTGATTGTTCGGTGTAGATGATTATTTCTTTGTTGTTGAAATTAGTGACACACCAGGTAGAGATGAGACTTAAAATGAATCTTTCCTAAAATCATTAACAAACGATGAGGACAAACGAATGACATTCAGGGTGGCTTGTGCAGGGATGCATGCAGTGTTGATCTGGCTGAGTGAATGTTTAGCCTATTTTGAGGACATAAAATGCAACTCTTACAAATGGGAATGTTGTTTTCTATGTAAGGTCCACAAACTAATCCATAGAAAAGATGTTTGGAAACAACTGTTCAACTAAACAGCAGCTTTATATTCTTTCTGCAAAATAATTGTATACTTTTGTCAGAAATGTATAACCATCTAGATGTCATTTTATTTAAATATTAAATGAAATACAGCTTTTAATTCATGTAATGGGTTGGCCATTATTGAGATCAAATGACCATTGCTGCCGCAAACTTCACACCAATCAAAAAACAGCAAACAAAAATTCCCAGCGCACTTACCAGCAAATCTGGAGTGGAGGAACCCAGGGGAGACAATAGGAATAGCAGCAACAGGTAACAAAAGGGACCAAAGGAGGCCACAGGAAAGGTATCTGTGCAGGAGGCCCAGCAGCAGCCAAGCAAGCAGCAGGTTGGGGTCAGCAAACTACCAGGGGTTAACCAGTCAGCAAACAGCAGAATTGCATATAGCTACACTGTTGTTGAACAACCAACTGGTGCCAGCCGTTGAACTAGCAAGAGTCAGAAAATGACCACCTTTGAAATAAAATAGTAATTGTAGTTCTAAAACTTAAAGTGTAACCAAACCCACAACAGTAAAATCAGTCTGTATATGCAGTAAAGCATGCTTTTGATACTCACCTTGAGCCCTAAGGGGTTAATCCTCTGCATTGTGTTAAAAGGCTATTTGATCCTGTCTTCTCTGATCCTCCCCTTTTTCCAGTGCCCCCCCTCTTATCTCCTTATAAAACATATCGTGTAGAGTCACTCTGCACATGCTCAGTTTGGTGTGTATTGCTAGAGAGGTTTTTTCTTCTTGGAAGGGTGCATGTGATCAGCAAAGGGCCAATCAGCACTGTCCAGACAGAGGTCAGGGGTTCTGCATCCTCCTAGAGCAAAATGAAAACTCCTCCTACAAGCTTTAACACTTATAGGAGGACATTGATAGAAGTCACAAGACTGCTGTAACTGCTGATGAGAAAAGGTATTTAGCATTTTATATTTACTAAAATAATTGGACTTCCATGTTCTGTGTACAGTGGGAGACCAGATATAGTGAATGCACAGTCTTGGGTTAGTAACACTTTTAATTCTCCACATTGTGTAAAAAGGAGGTTTGATCCTCTCTTCTCTGATCCTTCTCTTCTTCCACTGTCCCCTAAATATCTCCTGATAGAACAGAGATTTGGAGTCACTCTGCACATGCTCAGTTTGGTGTGTATTGCTAGAGAGGTTTTTTTTTTTCTTGGGAGAGTGTATGTGATCAGCACAGGGCCAATCATCGCTGTCCAGACAGAGGTCAGGGCTCCTGCATCCTCCTAGAGGAGAATGAAAACTCCTCCTGCAAGCTTTAACCAGTGCTCTGCTGGACACTGATAGAAGTCACGTGACTGCTCTAACTGCTGATGAGAAAAGGTATTTAGCAGTTTAGGCTCCTTGCACACTGGGCGTTTTAATAACACTGATAACGTTAGCTGTGTAAAGTCGCGTTAAAGTCACGCTAGCATTTTTGTATTAGCGTTTAGTGGCATTTTGCCGTGGTTTTTCGCATTTTTTGCATGCCACGTTTTTCAGTGTTAGTGTGTTTTACAGCTAAAAAAATCTAGAAACCCACTAGTTCTGTTTTTTTTCCAGCCAAAAAACATCCCAGCCGAAAAATGTTGATTACAGTCTGTGTGTGCATGGACACATAGGATAACATGCTGGGGAGTTTACTAGCTGTAGAAAAAAAACGCCAAAAGCCAAAACAGCAGCTGTAACACGTCTAGTGTGCATGAGGACTTATATTTACTAAAATATTTCCATTTCCATGTTGTGTGTACAGTGGGAGAACAGATATAGTAAATGCAGGGCCCTGGGTTTAGTAACACTGTAATACAAACAAATAATTTGTTTGTTATCATTGCTTTCATCTACTTTTGTTTTATTTTGAAATATTTAGCTGTATAGCAATTCCTTTTGAGAGAATTGACTTGCCACCCTCACTAGCCTGGATCAAACCAGACTGGCAAGGAGGAGACAGGTATTAAAGCACTAAAAAATAAATTACAACTTAATGTTGTTCTGTTTCCTGGGAATTGCTAGAGTGCCCTATTTATGACACCTTAGCTGACCCACTTTCTACTTAACTGATCACTAGTATTTACCAGCACTTATTTACTGCTCAAGTACAAGCTCTGGCATATCTTAAAAAAATCTCTTGGGAAGCAATGTGGGCAATTTAGATAATGATGAGTAGGAAGAGGCTCTTCTGGTTCACAAGTGGGCTCCCTGAAGATTTCTGACAAACTAAGGCTGACCATACATTATATAGTTTTCCTATTCAATATCCTTTAGACTTACTTTCAACTATGTAGTGCAAGGGCCTGCCTGATTGTATACAAATTGAAAGTGTTTAGGACTGACCTCATATTATATGGTTTTGGTAAATCTAAAGGAAAATTATGCAAGAAAATTGTATAAGGTATGGACAGCTTTACTCAGATACATATCCTACACGGAGTCTATTTACCCATATGGAAGAGAAATATATTTGAAATATATTTTAAAAATATTCTTCCCAAATATATTGCCATGTATTGAAATGCTATGATTGTGGCCATATTCAATATACTTCAAAAAAATATATATATTTTTAAAAATATTTTTGTTTAAATATATTCTTAAGATTTTTTTTAACATATAAAAAAGTCATTTTAACATATATTTTTACATATATTTGTAAATGCATTCCAGAAATGTAGATTTGTATTTTTAAAGACATACAGTATATTTGACATGTATTTTTAAAAGATTATTTTCATATATTTTGTAATAAAAATGCATTTCAACATGCAGTGTGTATATATATGTATGTATATATATATATATATATATATATATATATATATATATATATATATATATATATATTTCTTGAAATGTATTTTGACATATATTGAATATGGCCAAAATTGTAGCATTTCAAATATATGGCAATATATTTGAGAAGAATATTTTTGAATTATGTTTCAAATATATTTTTCTTCCATATGGGTATCCCCAGTGCAAACCTCTAAATATAGGCCCCAATCTCACTCACAGTGTCAACAGTTTCTATCATTTGATATGGATGTGACCAGTGATTCGGGGGCACTAGAATCAAACAGTAGAATTCCTTCATGATAGAATGGTCTCTCCAGTGGGACTGGACCCCAAAGTATGCCTGCTTGGCATCACCAAACATAATCTGGAACGACACACCAAGGTTTTTCTGCTTGAGCCAAAAAGATGAATGCTAGAACTTGGGTGTAGGCTCTCTCTCACATTGACATCATGGTTAACAATATTAATGATACTCTACCATTCAAGAAAGTGATCTACACATAACAGAGGCTGTCCCACCAAATATGATCAAATCTGGGGTATATGGCTCCCATCACCTTCCACCTACAACAACTTTGATTATTCTCCTCTTCTCTGGTGGGTGGGAACCATAGTGAATGCACATGAGTGCAATAGATCCATCTTTTTTCTTCCCCTTCACTGTAAACCACACCTAGGAATCATGTGTTGGGTATCAAGTAGAACTATAGGCAAAACTTGTTTTTTCTTCATTTTGGATATAGGAAGAGAGGGTTAAAACCCCTGCATGATTTATTTTTGGCATTTTTGACCCATGGGGAGATTCTCATTCACTTCTTGTCCCATAGCTAAAACAGGAAGTGAGAGGAAATCCCTCTAAAGTGAGGAAGTCTCTATTTGTCACCAGAAGTAATGTCCTCACAATTCTTGTTCTGGAGACAACCCGACTTGTGGGATTTTCTTTTACTTTCACACTCAGTGATAATGGTAAACAGGACAAATAGAGAGGGGGAATCTCCCTAATGGGGGCACAAACGGCAATAAAAATCTGACAGGTGTTCTAATCCCTCTCCACTCTATTCGAAACCAAAAAAAAAAGTTTTGCATTCAGTTATAAGTTCAGAGCTGACTATATTGACCTGGTATTTGCAAAGTTTCAGATTTGTTCTTTTGAGGTTTTACAGCACCCACACTCCTTATTCAAACATTATGCTCTGTGTGATATTAAAGGGGGATTTTCTTGGCATGCTGATATACCATTTTTATGTGTAAGTGCTGTGCATTTTTCAATAAAGTTTTCCTCTACATGAAAAAGAAAAAAAATGACAGTTTAGATAATTCATATCATTATTAGATACTTAGCAGGACCCTGCAGAGCTGAAAAATATAATGTTTATTTTTCCGTGTAGTGTTTAAGTCCTGCAAAACTTCAATATATCAAAAAATAGTGCTGCACTAGTTACACAATAATATACATGATCTTAATTCTCAAAAAATGTTCCACATACTATAACCAGGGGCGGACTGACCATTTGGAAACTCGGGCACTGCCCAAGGACCCAGGGTCAGTAGGGGGCCCCATGAGATGCCCCTGGTACCTTTTTAATAGGCTTTTTTGAATTTTGGCAAGGACACAGGGGCCCCATGATCCCCTATTACCCGGGGGCCCCATGAGTTGTCAGTCTGCCCCTGACTATAACTAATATAATATATTCCAGTGCATATAAATCAGCACATATGTATATGTAGTGATTATCAAATGTCCCAATATTAAATAAAAAAGTCCAAATATAAAACTAGCGGTGAGCTATAAACATGCTTTGCAGCCAAAACTTCTCCTCCGTGTGTACATACAGCATAAATTCCAGCACCAGACCATTACCAGGTGCACTCTCACCTTAAAATTATGACCTCCCACCAAGTGTTCAGTCAACAGCGCTTTTTATAATCCTGCCACCAGGACTGGAATAGATTCCTCCTCTCCAGTTAAGGTTTCAATGTTTCATCCAAATCTCCTCCTCCTCTCAATGCCTCTCCATTAACATGTAAAGAATTTGCAACTGGTGCCTTATCCTTAATACACTTTATTACACTGTATTCCATATGGATGTGGTGACGCTATCCAAGCCCCATCCCAATGCGTTTCATCACAGGGCTTGTGACTTTTTCAAGAGGAATGATGATTCCCCTTGAAAAAGTCATGTGCCCTTTGATGAAAAGTGTCGGGGCGGGGCTTGGATTATGCCACCACATCCATTCGGAATTTAACTTGGCGTTCTGGATAGCACACAACAACAACTACGAATATTGCAACATCTACTCACTGATTGCATACCTCTGTGCGGGAAGGCACCTTACACATGTGAGTGCAACTTACTTGCTGGTTTTATTAATAAAGTGTATTAAGGATATGACACAATTTGAAAATTCTTTACATGTTACTGGAGTGGTTGACTTTTTATTTATTAATAATTTTTTGACATTTATAATTTATATCTATTTTATTTTATATTTTAATTCAAATTGTGTCATATCACTGATCACATATGGTGAGTTGCGCAATCCAAGCCCCACCCCAATGTGTTTCGTCACAGGGCTTGTGACTTTTTCAAGGGGAATGATCATTCCCCTTGAAAAAGTCACGTGCCCTGTGATGAAATGCGTTGGGGCGGGGCTTGGATTACATCATCACATTCATTCGGAATTTGGCTTGGCGTTCTGGATAGCACAGAGCAACCACTACGAATATTGCAATATCTACTCACTGATTACATACCTCGGTGTGGGAAGGCACCCTACACATGTGAGTGCAACTTACTTGCTGGTTTTATTAATAAAGTGTATTAAGAATAAGGCAATATTTGCAAATTCTTTACATGTTAATGGAGTGGAGTTGACATTTTATTTATTTATAATTTTTTCACATTTATAATTTATATCTATTTTATTTTATATTTTAATTTAAATTGTGTCATATCCCTGACCATATATGGTGAGTTGAGCATAATTAGGTCAGATTCATAGCATAAGGATTGGATATCTGTAGTTCTTAAGTCCTGTTCATAAACAATTCAGAAAATTGACATTTATTATATACATACAGTATTTGCAATGATATGAGTAGTTAGAGAATGAAAAGAGGAAAAATGATAACTTTAATTTTTAAATATTTTTTTTTTTTAAATAAATCAATGGACATACAATGAGAAATATCAGATTTATTGAAATTTAACATTACAGTTTGTATATTTAACATTTATCATCAATATAAATACAGTAAGGATTGGGTTGTAAGCTGGCAGTGGAGGCAGTGGTGTTTATGTACTAAAGAAGAGCACATTTGGAAAGTGAATTATCACTTAAATTAGTGAATAAAGTGATTCTGTGGTGTCTTGGATCCAATCCAGTCATGTGCAAGCATCATTTTCTTGCGTATAGCTGGGTATTCTATGCAAAGTCAATTTTCACTTAGTCTCACCTAATTCACTAAGCTTAATAAAAATTCACCTTGCACAGTGAATACGCTCTGCTTCATCAACAAATCAACTCAATGGTCTTCAATTATATTTAAGGAGTCCACTAAAAAAAATTTATTTTTCCTCTTGATAGACTGTAGATTCGATTTTGCTGTGATCCCACGTGGAGTTTTTCCAATTTAAATCTTCAATGTGAAAAAAGTAAGGATTATAGAATATTGAAGGGTGAACTATGAACAAAATAGACCCCGGTGACCCCGTGTCCCCTTCACCCACATAATGATGCGCCTATACTTCCTTCCCTGCATTCTGGGACACTTTTTACATTTCTAGCCTACTGTACTGAGTACTGAGGGTGCATAAGCTCTACTCTGTAGAATCATGTTTTTGCACATTTTTCCTCCTTGCTTTTCAGGAAAGGTAAGATCCTCCATGGTTTTTATTTCATTTATCTTCAAGAACTACATGCTTGTTGAGAAAAAGTTTAATTTCCAGTACTCCATTTTAAACTTACCAGAAAAGACTTTCTTAAAAGCAGAAACCACTAGATATCTGCTACTACCATTTTGAACCAGATTAACTGGTGTATCTCTCTTTATATAACTTTACTTTGTTAGATTGGATTGACTTTCCTTGACTTCATTACTAAGACCTGCCAGCTAAAATGGCCTTAAGAACCCATTCACATTTGTGTGACTTGCCATACGACTTTGGACCCCAAAGTCGCACCCCATGTTTCTCAATGAGTACCATTCATATATGAGCGACATGAAAGTAGTTCCTGCACTACTTTGGTCTGACTTTCATGTGACTTGAGGACCATAGACTTCAATGTAAACCCTCCAGACTTGCATGAAAGTCGCACCTGAATGTTATGTGTCCGACTGTGTACAGCACAATCATCCTTGGTCAAAGCCAAAGTCGCATTGTAAAGTCGCAATGAGAATCACATGATTTTGAAGTCACACGAGTGTGAATGGAGCCTGTTGGAGAGTATGGAAACTTTCACTGAACTGTCATATGCAAGATAGCTTCTGTTTTTTTTTTTCTTTTAGGCCTCTTTCACACGTATGTCATCCTTTCAGTTTCGTTTTTTTTCAAAGAAAAAATGGATTCAGTTTACATCAGTTTGCATATTTGTCTTCAGTTCAGTTCAGTTTACATCAGTTTGCAATTCAGTTCAGTTTATATTAGTTCAATTAAGGTTGATTTACATTGGTTTATGGCCTCTTTCAGATGGAAGTTCCAATCAGGTGCACTTGCCCATTTTTCACGCGCACCAGATCGGAACCTCCATTCTCCTCTATGGAGCGGCGGATGTAAACGAACATATGTCTGCTTACACCCACTGACATCCAATCTGATCTGATCCACAAAAAAGGGACAGATAGGTATCCAATTCCCCTTCCGTCCGTTGGATAGGGTTGGATGGATCAGGCGTTCATCTCACAGCCCATTGTGGAGAGCGAACAGCTCTGTGTCTGCTCTGCAGCAGCGGAGTAGACACAGACCTGTCATCCTCTTGCTCAGTGGGGATCAGCGGAGAGATCCCCGCTGAGCAATCGGATCCGCTAAACAGGTCCACCCTGTCTGAAATGACCCTTAATCAGTTCAGTTCTATTCAATTTAAATCAGTCTACATCCATTCCATTTCAACAGACCTGGACATTGGCTGTTCCATTTAAAAAAATGGACCTGAACTGACATGGATGTAGGCAGATCTAAACTGATGGTGATCCATTTACATCTGCCCACCTATAGACATACATTGTGATTCAGTCTGGATCCATCTGAAAAACTGACAGACGGATCTAAACTGGATGCCCGTGTGAAAGGGGCCTTAGTTTTAGAGCTTGTTCACACCATACGTGAAGAAAAAACGGTGGAAACTGACATGCAGATTTCACTTGCAGGGACATCAGTTTACATCAGTTTTTATGTGCGTTTCAACGAGTTTGAGGACGCTTTCACACAAACGTTCTGATTGGTTTTGCCTGTCTGTTTTTCAGGCAGACCCAATCGGAACCTCTGTTCTTCTCTATGGAGTGGTG